>NC_056716.1:16087831-16100679 GCF_018831695.1 Puntigrus tetrazona
ACTTCAGACATGCATATATATGTGTTTTAGCAGGGTTGAATCTAAACTCTGCAGGGCTCCGGCCCTCCAGGAATTGAGCTTGACACCCCTGCTCTAGATGCTAGCATGTGTGTGTGTGAACTTAAGAAGAATCACCTTCATATGGCATCCCTTGAATTTTGTAATCAAATGAATTCACTTTTTTGTATATTTTTAAGAAATGTGACTACATACTCACCACCGTCACACACATTCTCACCATTTCTTAGCCAACAAACATCCTTTTTTTGAAACGGATGTATAGATATGGAAAAACCTTTAGTGATGAGTATTAGACACTTTAGCTATACTGAAAACTATAACCTTATAATTAACTATAATTATAACCTTTTCCTCAGAAATAATCTGCTTTTCAGAGTCATTTTTGCCTAGACTTCGATGTTGTTCTAAAACTTTATAATGTACTTAAGTGGAACGCAAAAGGAGAAATTCTGAATCATACACTGGCCTTTCGTTTCAAAGACTAAACAAAAAAGAGAAGACTTTAATCTTCGCAAATTATATAAAACACAGCTGGAATATGTGCTTGTATGTAAGTTCTTCAAGATTTGTTTTTTACTTTTTCAATAAGGAGAAACATTCAAACTTATTTGGAAAACATCTTTGTGAAGACTCTGATTTGTTTATACTGCCATACTCATACCCACATTATTACAGTTGTATTGTTTTATTCATAGCAGCACTAGAGTCTTTGTTTTCACTTGTCGTATAATTTCAAGTTTATTGCCTTTTTTTATTAGCTCGCATATCTCATAGCATGCATAACACCAGTGTCTGCAAACATCCATTAAAAGACGTTTGCTTTTGGAATCTTGGAAAAATGTAATCACAGCATGGCAGATATTTCCAATTGTTTACATGTTGCATATAATGGAGTGGAAATCTCATTCTTTAGAATAAAAACAAACTTTAATGCAATGCTGTTCTAATGTACAGTATGGTTTTATGGTGGACATCCCATGTGGTTTTTAGTTAAATTATATTGTGGTTTGTTGGTGTCCTGTGTTTCTTGTATAAGATGACCTTATTCATGCTTTGTCATCAAGACAAGTCAGGTTTTATCTTCATAATGTTGTTGTCATATCTTTGTTGTTTTATGGTTTGGCCTCAATTCCTATCTTTTTTTATAGTCCTGAACTGATTGTACCTTTTTAATTAGTTACAATGGTGTACATCCCTCTCCTGGTGGGTCACTGTCCTGCAGAATTTAGCCAAAAAAAAAATCAGTGAAATTTTTCTTATTAGTCAAAATGGATAATATCGTGGTGCAGTTAGTGTTACTACATAAATGTATGGTAAATGATGGTGGTTTGTAGATTTGAAAAGCTTTCTGACTGTATTTTTGTGTACTGTATTTCTAGATGGTCCGTGTAGTTTAAATGAATAAAGCGTTTTAATTCTGATGTTTAAATTGATGTTTAAATAAACATCATATACTGACCATTTAGCCAAGTCTTGTTCTTGTTTCATTAAGGAACATTATGTTGCAGTAATTATTATTATTCTATCACCCAGCCCTTAATCAAGCGCTTCAGACTCGTGTGTGTGTGTGTGTGTGTGTGTGCGTGTGCATTCCTCTGCAGTGAAATGTTAAAGTTTTTCCCACATTATGTGTAATATGCCGTTTAGTCTTCTGAGCATTGACTACTTTATTGGTTAATTTGGTTAGAACAGGCACTATTGTTGTTTGTTCTTGGTCTGAAGTATGTGACAGACAGGCCCCTAAAAAGGGTAATGACCCAGAAGATGGTCTTTTGTTTGTCTGCGCACATGCAGAGAACGTGACACCATTTTTTGTAATCCTGAAGTTCCAGAACAAGGCTTCAGTGACCATTCATGACCACAAATCATAATTCAGCATTCAAGTTTAACACTATCAGCTCTCACTGTGAACTACTGTTTCCTAAGTTGCCCATGTGTATATTATTTTCAGTTCATTGTCAAAAGCATGATGGACGGGTTTGTAAGACGCAGTTCGACAAGGTCATCTCACCATGGAAACGACCAATCATGGGCAGGATTCTTTATCCACACATTTTTGAGTTGATTTTCCTCTTTTTGCATAGATGCAAACAGTTGTTACATCATCGCTAAGAGACGCTAAGCTCTCTGTACTGCAGTGACAGATGGACACCACGAGAAAAGGGAGGGAGAAAGAGTGAATTTTCTCTTTCGGCAGAGGTGTGGGACTTCACCCGCAGTGCAGAAGCAGCCGGACTGCGACCGTTTGGAGTTTGCACAGTCGTATGGACAAAAAACTGGGATAAGGACTATCAATACCAGGCATTATGAGAGAAGGAGTGGACTGACCTTTAAGAGTTTTATTCCTGCAATCCAGACCCTGTAAAAAATACAATAAAACCATTAGTGACTCAACAGGAGGCGAAGATTTGTTGGACATCAGCTTGTGCCAGCGGAGGTTATGGTTCAGTTTTGAAAAGGAGATTTGTGGATTCTCTGGAATACACCTATATTGTTATCCAGGTTAACGTTGGACGGAATGGATACGTAAGAGATAAGGACCCAACATTCAGAAGCTATTCCTGATTAGCTAACTAGTCATCTATTATTCTGCACGTTTGCGTGTGTTTGCATTGGCTTGTTTATCAGGGTGTGTCTTTATAGATGTGTCCAGGTAAGCTTTGTGGGGTTTAAAAGCAGGTGTGCATTAGTTGGCCCTCCCTCATCCTCCCTCAGAATGAGAGATGAGCGCAGCCATCTCATTTGCTGATCAGATCACGGACAGATTATCAGTCTAAATGAGCATTAGAAGTCGTCGAGCTCTGGGGTGTCTGAATAACGTGCTCTGCGTGTGAATACTGGCGGGGAAACAAGCTTTTTGGACTTTTTGGACTTTAGTTTGACACAATCTCACCTTTAGACCGGGCAGCACAGTAGAGCTGATATCAGGACTGTAACTTCAACCAGAAGATAGGGTTCTCTGCTTGCGGTGACCCTGAAACGGGATCGGCTGGAATGACTTTTAAAGGATACTCCATCTCTTTCTCTGGCTGAACGTGTCGTTAGACCTATTTGTGACTCTTAGTCAGTGCTGCCATGTATGTGCTTTGCACACTGGTGTTGCTGTCTCTCCACAACCTGTTTAAGAGACCCAAAGTCCAGGAACCCTTTGAACCCAAGGCTATTGAGGGTCCCGAGCAGCACAGACCAGATGTTCCCAAACTGGGTCGCAAGAAGAGGAACAAGCACCACTTTCATGAAGGTTCTGGACCGGTAGAGACCTCAAGAGTGTCTAGACAGCATGACTTTGAAAGATGCTTGGATGGACCCAGCAGAGCAAGTAAAAGAAGATCTGTGCACCTGGATAATGCGCATGAGAGGAGAAAGAAATCACAGGTGAGATTGAAAGTGGAGGTGAAGGGAATGTGTGTGAGGTTGATCTTCAGGTCTGTTTAGTTTACTGATACATACACACTGATCACTGTCAAACGAGGTTTATTTGAGGTTATTGTTTTTAATCAATCCATTCAGGAGCTGAAATGGCTTCACGTGTTACGCTGATGCTGGAAAAGCTCCATTTAATCCAAAATGCACTTATTTATTTATTGATTTCTTCTAATTATTCATGAGTGTTGTATTATTGATTTAGCGAAACATCAGACGCTTTGCTGGTTGAAGGTTTAGGGCTCAGTTTCCTGTTCTTTGGACTGTTGGGAGTGTGAATTTCCGTGACTGCTGAATGTCTAGTAGAGCTATTTTAGTCAATTGGATGTGTTTCAAGAAGCTCCGTCGCTCATCCAATTGTTCTCAGCTGTTTTGTGCGATCAGCTGTTTTTAGACGAGTGATTTAGAAAGTGAAAGATTTGTAAAAAAAAAAATCAGTGTGTTCTTGTTCAGAGTGTACAATGCATGGGGATTTTCATGTACCTGGAACAGTGTTTATCATGCTGTCCTATTTCTAATGTTCTCTGCTGTCTGATGGACCATTTTAGCGGATATAATCCTGAGTGGTTATGTAAGCAGTGGGTTAAACAGAGAGCTCCCTGTCGTCTTTAATCGTAATTTAATTCATATGGAATGGGCTCAATCTACCATTGTTCCCTTCCCTTAATCTTGTTTCACTTGTTGGATCACCAGAAATCTCTTCTTGCTGGAATTGGTTTGATAGAGTGCTTCCACTTGGAAAAAAAAACTTCCCCGAAATCTAGGTTTCTATGATAAATGAAATCATAGAAACCTAGATGCCAATAAAGTACTTTTTTTAAGAGTGCATGTAAAAACCTTTGCTGGTGAGTGTGATGCACATTTTAAAGAAATTATTGCCACTTTCGTTGAAGCACAACAAGACAGATTATTTTTTTTTTATGTCGGTCAAGTAGCTTGCATGCACATTTCATTTTAGTTGCAGTGAGTTTCAGGGTGTTTAGGTTTACTTGCTCACGACCAGCGATTAGAATGGCAGTATTGGATTATCATTAACAGGCTTGTCGTGTCAATACATGGAAAAATCCTGAGCCGACACAGATTTGCCATCAAAGCTGGCACTGAAGTGTTATTACCTTAATTAGTAAACTTTTAACAAGCATAATAGCTCTGCAGAATACTGTAAGCACCTTTATTACGCTTTACATGGTTTTACAGTGTACTGTATTGGAAAGGGTTTCATAATGCTGACCATAAAGTTATTTGTGCTCTGTTGAAGAGCAACAGCTTGCAATCTGTAGTGTTTGTCAGCCAGTTATTCATGTTCCTGAAGCATGCCACATTCTCTGTACTAGTTCATGTTTGCGTTTGTAACCCAGTTACCTAGCAGTGCCTGAGAGAGTTAGCTCTCGTGGGAGCAGAAGAATGGTGTCAGTGTAGTTACCGAGGGGCCCGTCAATTAATACACCACACAAATGAGTGAGCAAATTCACCCGCTGTGACCGGCTTTAAAAAAAAAGTCATGGCTGTCTTTCTTTTCTTTTTTTTTGCCGTTGAATTGAATATATGGAACATGATTTGTCAAATGATCTCTGATTGAGAAATATTTATAAACAGATTTTGTGTTTATATGCATTTATTAATTTATACAGCTGCATAGATTAGTTTATTTCATACACACAAGTAATTCCAATAAACCCCTTATATGTGTAGTATATATTTTTTGTTCTGAATTCAAATTAATATTTATTCATTTAATCTTTTTTATCAGACCGCTTAACCTCAATAAATGTCAAGGTGGCGGCATACTGATAGCAACAAATAGCATAATGAAGAAAACTCTTATTAAGCATGAAGTTTCTGAAATGAAATGAAAACCAAGTAGTTTGGACTGTTTTATTGCTGTATGTTAGAAATAATAAGCTGTCAAGACATAAAACCACTGCTGACTATAATAGTTGTTTTTCAGGGTCAGTAAATCCATATTGGATTATTTGACTTTTTAATAAGTCAGGGTTAGTTCAGGTTTTACAGTGCTGTGCTACTCAACCAAAAACTGAATGATATTTACGAATTACTCATTAAAGCTAACTACTTATAATGTGTGTGTGTATGTATGGTTATGTTTAGGCTTAGGATAAAGGGTCACTTAGTTACTTGCATGTAATTATACATAATTATTTGTTATAATAGTAAGTAAACCTTTCTTGAAAGTAGTATAGCTATAACTATAAAACTAACATGAAGCAGATCTGTTTTACACTTACAGTTCATTACCAAAAAATGAATTTCTGTACATCGATTGTTCCAAGGCTGTGGGTTCAATTCTGTATAATATCCTTATGTAACTTTATAATATCCTTATATAATATCCTCAAATGCAACATAATTGCATAAACCTTTGCCAAATGTATAAATGCAAAATATATCAGAACGCCAAATTGTAGGCGGATGCTACACACAAACATTGGTGGAGAGGCAGCACCACGCTACATTTGCATGCTAAAATATTTATTTCTGTAGCCAGGCGAGCGGCAGAGAGGGAGGAGGGAATTGTGGGATAGGTGGGGAAGGAGGGCAGAAGCGCGGGGGGCCGTGATGCGGCTCAGATTCCACCGTTACCAAGGAACAGCGACAGGAAGAACGGCGTTCGTGTCAGAACGAGAGTGTGTGTGTGTGAGGAGAGGAGCTGCATGCAGACGCGAGTGTGTGCGTGTGACACACAAAGCGAGCGCGAGAGGGACGGTTTAGCTGGTGGCGGAGCGGCACTGAAATCGGCGGTGGTGTGTGTGTGTACATGAGAGTGTGTGCGCGCTCCAAATAAATGCTATAAAATGAAGGCATGAGCGACGGCAGGAGACCGCAGGGACAGAGGTGAGTTCAGAGAGGATGCTGCAACCTTTTACTTCAACCACGTGTACCGTTGCTCTGCTCACATTTTAAGATACATGTTGGTGTCTAAAATGTAATGCATTACTGTCTTTTATGAGTCGTGGCATGCATGCACAGGTCTGGTGGTGCCGGACGTTGCATGCAGCGTTTAATGCCACGGCGTCCAGCGCAGACAGATGTTTGTGTCGGAGCGCTATGGAGGGATTTACAGGAGCGGAGGGAGGGAAGGAGAGGGTGATTTTACTCTTTCATGATGGGGGGATGGGGGAGCTGTAATAACTGGATTCAGATGAATGTTTCATGGGCCTGAGAAGTTGCATGTGCTTGCGTCCCTGGCTTCCTTGTGTTTGTACAGTGATTTAGACAAAGCAGAGAGAGACAGACAGACAGACAGATGGATAGAGACACACTCAGGGGGTGAATGAAGGATGCAGGGAAATCAGACAGACAGCGACAGACTGTTGGACCACAGGATTCTTGAAACTGCTCACTGGTGGCAGACTGTGTGTGTGTGTGTGTGTGTGTGTGTGTGTGTGTGTCCATGCATCGACTGATACAGTATAAATGATTGATGCTGTAGGCTGGAGTGAATAACTGGTCAGCAGTAACTAACAGGGTACTTTAACAGCTTTTGTTTTATATTCCAGTGATGAATTTGAAAGACTTAATTCAAAAACCACACACTCATTTGCATTGCTCTCAACATGAATGATTATTAATATTCTTGCTTTTTGTAGAAAGCCAATGCTATAGACTGACTAAAATGCTACAGACGTTTGGTTTTGCATTTTTTTAAAAAATTCTGCCTGGACATTGTCAGTTAATTTTATTCATATTTAACCTTAAAACACAATGCAACAAAGTAAAAAATTTTAAATACAGGTAAAACATCAATATGCAAAACAATATATAGTACGTTGAACTTTATACAGAAGTTTTTTTTTATGGATTTTCTGGTTATGAAATATTTCATGTTTTATTTTAAATACATTTAATTTCATTTTATTTATTTGCTTTTTTTATCCGCTTCTACAAATGTACCTTGCAGGGCATATAAATGTGAATATATGTGCAGTTGACTTTCATGTTTGAAGACTGGACTGTTCAGTCTTGGAAAAATGTTAAGATAGATTATGCATTAGCCTGTTTTCTTATTTATTTTTGATTATAAGAACTATTTAAAAACTAATGGTGGACAAATTCAAACCTTTAGTTTTTCTATAATCTCATATTTCATGTCCATAGGTTGTGTTTAACCGTTTAAAGGGCTTTGACATCTCATGAAGGTGCATTCAGATGTGTGTAGTGTCTGTAGACCAGCAGTTGGGTTGTACATGATTTGGCTGTTTTTTGGGGCTTTTTTTTGTCCGTCAGTGGATGTGGGTAGCAGAACTAAAATAGAAAATGAGACACGGGGGACAAAGAGAGAGGAAGTAGGCTAATGAGATTCACACACTCCTCTGCGTGTAAGTGTGCTGCCGAAGATGAAAACCATGTCAGCGTGATGGAAAAAGCTGGCTCTTCCTCAGCTAAACAGCGTTTCATGAAATGAGTATCGGCGGTGTGAGGTTTCATCGGGAACAGAAGCTGATCAGATGTTTCATTAGAGCAGTCTGTTGTGTGAGATCCTCCCAGGAGACCACCGTGAGCTCTGCTGAAACATCAGAAGGACCCGAGTGTTGTTTTACCCACGACAGAGCGTAAATTGACCTTAGGGGAAGAGAGAGAGGCTCTGGGGTAATTCAGACGCCATAATGTTTTCTTGTTTACTGTCACTTATGTTGGAATATTAGAGGTTATATTTGTTTATACGTGTCAGACGTGTGCATCCTCGTGAAAAATAAATCTAATTGGTAAAGAGTGACTCGCATTCAAATCAAGATGTTCACTGCTCCCTCCGGTGGTCAGGTTGATAAATGGCACGGAGATATATTCATTCCAGAAACCTTCTTTCTGTCCCTACCTCAGCTTTTAGGTTTCTTCTCGGGTAAGGACCATCTTTGAGTCAAAGCTCACTTAACCTGTGTCCCAGTTTGAATACCGTCCATCTTAAATTGTGTGTGATGTAGTATTAGGGCAGATAGGATGGATAGTATGCATATTGGGACGCAGGGTACTTGAGTTTGGGGAAGGAAAAAAAAAAAAGTCACATCCTGTCTAGTTTACACTGGTTTCCTCATTAGAAGGTGCATTACAGCATCAATGAAATACATTAATCTTTGAAAACCGTATCATAAGAGTATTTACAGTTTTATTTAAATCATAACTACTTTTAGTGTGAAATATTGTGCTTATACGGTCTTGCTTTTTGGTATTTCATCAGGACATCCAGAAATTAAGTGAGAAATTAAATGGAAACATTTAAGAATTTCTCAAAATTATATACAGTACATTAAGATAAAATCTCACAAAAAGTTTCTATTTCAACTAAATGTTCTTTAAAACTTTTTTTTTATTTTTTAATAGGAAGCAGCACAAATGCTGTCAATATTGCTAGAAATATTACAAGAAATGTTTTTTGAGCAGCAAATTGGCATATTAGAAAGATTTTTGAGGGATCATGTGACGCTGACGGCCGGAATAATGATCATAAACACATTCAGCTTTGCATCACAAAAATATTGTATTGTGCAATATTTAAAATTGTGATTTTAATGTTTAAAAATACAACTGTGTATTGGATTAAATAAATGCAGCCTTTAAAAAAAAAAACATGTTTGAATAAAACTGCTTGAAGTTCAGATGTTTTCTCCCGTATCAAGGGAAAGTGAAGGTGTCAGGTGTGGGGCCTGGATTGGATCAGTCCAAAAACGTCTGTCCTGCCACCACGGTGAAAAGAGGTCATCTACTGACAGCTTAAAGGATTATGGGTAAAATGAACTTGATGCAAGCTGCCCTGTCTCTGTAGGCACAGGACGTCTTCACAGACCTGATAGTGGAAACGCTGTTTGTTTGTTTTTCTTACGATGTGATCGACATGAGCATCATTTTGAAGATGTAAAGAGGTTAAGAGCAGTTTATTTGGTTGTTTTGACGGGAGAAGATAAAGATGTTGGGTTGGATGGGATCACTCATTAACAAGAGCTGGCTGGAGCGGGATCGCCCTGCGCTTCATCAGGACTGCAGGAAAGCTGGACTGATGGTACAGCAGGACTGTGTGTGTGTGTGTGTGTGTGTGTGTGTGTGTGTGTGTGTGTGTGTGTGTGTGTGTGTGTGTGTGTGTGTGACCAGCGTCTCTTAGAGGGGTTTCTATGCTCTGGGAGGATTAGATATGCAGCGTGACTCTCGTTTATTGTTGAGTCGAGACTGATTGCTTGTGCTTCTGTTTACTCAGTTTCTGCCTCTGACTTTCTTTTTGAGCTCAGACTTGTTAAATCGGCCAATGACCCTTTTGTACTGTGACACAGTGTTTTTTTTGTGCGCACTATATAATAATTCAGACTAAACATTCAGAGAGAGCCTTTGTTTTTCATGTTGCTGCGCTGAAGAGGCTATGCAGCGACTATATTATGTATTTTCATGGCAATTAATCACCTACACATACTTTTTAATGGGATATTTTTTATTTTATTGCTGCATTTTTGATGATAGTGTCATTTTTAAAGCAATGTAAAGCATAATAGAAAAACAGTAATATTTTGAAATATTACAATTTAATGTGTAGTTTAATGTTAATGTCATTACTCCCAGTCTTAAATGTCAAAAGATCCTTCAGAATTATTCTAATAGGCTGATTTGGTTATTTCTTATTGTTTTCAAAGCTGAAATCAGTGCTCCTTAGATATCTATCGATGCTTTATTTTTTGAATAGAAGTCCAGAAAAGAAAAGAGAAAGTAAAAAAAAAATTCAAAACAGTAAAAATGCACTTTTATAGGTTCCCCACCCATTTCTATTTTTGGGATGATATAGGATGTTTTTGTTCTTTTTGTTCAAATGCGTTTGCATGTTTATGCAAATACTAGCTAATTTAACAGACAGTGGCTTTCTAAATCTTTCATTGAAATGCTGTAGATTAGTAAACACTGCAATTTTCTTGCAATTTTTTTTTTATTGCTATATATATGTTGTTTGTAAGCAAAAAAGCAGGGTCTATTTGTAGAAGACCCCATTAGTCAGTTAGCCTGTTCAGCGTCCAGGTTCTTGTGTTGTCTGCCGTTAAAGAGTGTAATCCTCGTCTGTCAGTGTGACCTGTGGCCTGTCAATCTAATCTCATTTGTTGTTGCACTGATTGTTCGTGGCCCTGAAGTTCGGTCATTGGAAAGCGTCTGGTCCCGTGACTGCATGAAAGACATGTCAAGATTTCTGCAGCATTTCACCTTTATAGACTTTTTAGTGTGTGTGTGTGTGTGTGTTTGTTGTTCAGGGCAGTATGATAGACATCTTGAACTTTATACTGCACTGTGCTACGATTTTTAGAAATGCCGTATTAGTTAATTAGGCTGTTAAGAAATGTTTTTGTTAGTCTCTTATTCGTCATTGAGTTGCGTTGTTATATTTTGCCCACAATAAAGCTTTAATCATAAAAGAAACAAACCAAAAATCCAAACTACTTTTATAAAAATGTATTTTCAGAAGGTCTAAAAGGCCCTTCATTTACAAAGCATGTCTAAAAAAATTACAGCTTTTGATATCATGTTTTTATGTTAGTAAGTTTAAATTATGTATATATGTGTGTGTATATGTGTATATATATATGTGTGTGTGTGTGTGTGTACGTGTGCATTCACATACACAAGTGCTGTCATACAATTAATTAATCGCATGAAAATAAATACATTTTTATATATATTCTGTGTATAAACAACTTTTTAAATATATACATGCATGTGTTTATATATACACAGAGTAGTCAACATTTGAAGGGGATCAAAAAAGTTTAGGGGTTTAGGTTTTATGACAACTTTGAAAGGTTTTGACTACTGTATATAATTTTTGTTTTGTTTTTCAGACTATTATTATTGTGTGACTATATCAGGGTTAATGATTCATTTCATTCTTTATTCTATGTCACATATATTCATCTGTGGGGTGTGTGTGGGTCTGTTTGCAGCCGGTCCAGCGGTGTGGTCTGCTCGGCCCTGCGGTCATGTACGGCACAAGAAAGACCTGGGACGTCGGCCACACCCCCTGCCTGCAGGAGCTTTGGAACAAAGACCTCTCATTGGATGGTAAGTGCTGTCACATGGGTGGACTACAAAACCGGTGTAGCAACATTCTTCTGAGGAATGTTTGAATGTTTGAGTGTATGCAGGAGTAGGTGTGTGTGTGTGTGTGTGAGAGCTCAGTCATCGAGGAGAGAGCGAGGGATGCGTTCTTACCTACCGACAGGGAGCAACACGGTCAGACGTTCTCAGACCGAACTAAGCGTTCTGTACAGAAGGGTAGCTCTCCTTAGAGACGAGAGCAGGGCTTGAACAGAGGGGGCTATTAGTTGTGCCAGGGAAAATATGTACGTGTGCTAATGCGCTCTGTGCTGCACGGGACAATATAACAACAGGCACAGCGATTGTGTGACAAACAAAGACCAAAAAGGACTAAAACGGGAAGCAGACAAAGAGGAAAATCAGAGAAATGTCTAGCGGCTGGTTTTTGCAGTGATGCAGTGACAGGTTTGCATTCAGTCTGACTCTCTTCTACGAAAGCGGCTCTACTGCTGTGTCATCGTAAACCGCACCGGCGAGAGGCTGCACGTCTCATCCGAGAGCTGTTTGACAAACAGAACGGTAATTGTTGTTTTTTTTTATAAGGTTCAGGGCTGCGTTGAAATCCAGGTTAATGCATCACTCGCAGCAGGCTGTTATCTTATCGTGAGTCAGTGGTTTCTGTTATGCCTGCAGGACCTTTTTCAGATTCATGTGTCCTCTGCAGTCAGCTGTTAAGAATTACTTTACCCAAAACTTAATATTCTGCCATCATTAATGCAAGCTTCATGTTGTTCTGAACCTTAAGGACTTTATTTCTACCAAGTAACACAAACAGAGAAATCATTAACCATTTTATGCAGTAACATTGAATAAGGAGCTCTGAGGATTGAAAAATGACATAAAAGCTAATATTATAAAATCATCTGCAGCACCAGGGGGCCTGCATGACTGGGTCTTTTTTTTTTTTTTTTTTTTTTTTTTTTAANTGGACAAAATGGCAAAAAAAATCTATGAAATGGTCAAATGCATCCATGTAATGCACGTGAGTGGAACAAAGGTTGAAAAACACCTCAAAAAGAACAATATCCTTTCTCTGAAGCGTTTCAAAGCTGCTTTAGATTATTCAGCGAGAGAGCAGACACAATGAACACAAATAGATATGGACCTTTTGAAAAAATAAGAGATTTCAAATCCTACAGTGTTTCAAATTATACAGTGGTTTCGTGAAATTAAAGCCTTTGTTAACGGAAAGTCTTGATAATGTCTCTCGATCTCCTTGATCTGTTCATGAGAAGTATGTATGTCCAACAAGTGAACAATAAATAAATCCTTCACAAACCCATTTATCTGGGTTAGTATTTTTTTTATACTATTATAATATTTCTATT
>NC_056716.1:16100699-16110231 GCF_018831695.1 Puntigrus tetrazona
TATTTAATTTTAATAATTTGTTAATATTACGAATGAGCAATATTATTATCTTTTTTGTAGTTTCAGCGAGTTCCCTGGATATCCTGATGAGTGATGGTGAGGAGGAGAGCTCCTTCCTCTCGTTGCCCAACACTGTCCTTCAGCGCCACTGTTTGACCTCTGACCTCTCTGAAACGGCCACCTCAGAACAGCAGAAGCTGCTCATACAGGTACGACCCTGTAATTCTCTCCTAGCATTAACCTGGGAAATGAATATTACAAGTTCTTCTCACTAAGGCCAGCATCACCGTTACAATTGCTTATAACTGGGTTTAGGGATTTACTGCAGCGCATTACTTTCAGATTCTGAGAAGTAGAATATTTACACTACCATTCAAAAGTTTGGAGTAAGTATTTTTAATTAATACTTTTATTTAGCAATTATGCATCAGTATGATTTTTATTTTGTAAAAATCTAAGAATCCTGAAAATGCAGGACACTGAAGACAAAAAATTAAGCTTTGCCATCACAGGAAGAAAAAATGTAGTATATTAAAATATTTTTTATTTAGATATTTAAAAAAAAAAATCACAATTTTACTGTTTTAATGATCAAATAAATGCAGCTTTGGTGAGCATAAGAGACTTCTTTCAAAAACGTTAAAGGAACTTTTTTTGAAAATAGGCTTATTCTTCAAGTCTCCCAGAGTTAAAAAGCTAAGTTT
This sequence comes from Puntigrus tetrazona, assembly GCF_018831695.1. Lineage (NCBI taxonomy): Eukaryota > Metazoa > Chordata > Actinopteri > Cypriniformes > Cyprinidae > Puntigrus > Puntigrus tetrazona. The sequence continues at coordinate 16,101,404 of NC_056716.1, forward strand.
TACCGTTTTTGAATCCATTCAGCCGATCCTCGGGTCTGGAGAAAGCACTTTTAGCATACTTGGCATAAATCATTGAATCTGATTAGACCTGTAGCATCGCATTCAAAAATGACCAAAGAGTTTCAATATTTTTCCTAATTAAACCTTGACTCTTCTGTAGTTACATTATGTACTAAGCCCGATGGAAAATAAAAAAGTTTTTCAGTTTTCTAGGCCGATATGACTAAGAACTATAGTCTCATTCGAGCGTAATATAGGAAAAATATCAAAACCCTTTGGTCATTTTTAAACGAGATGCTTCTGGTCTAGTCGGATTCAATAATCTATGCTAAGCTATTCTAAAAGCGCTATCGGCAGACCCGAAGATCAGCTGAATGGATTCAGAAATGGTACACTGGGGGAGTGTTTCTTTAACACATCCTACCAATCCAAACATTTAAATGGTACTATATACATATACATGAAACTCTCAAGTGTTGTGATTTGAATCCGTCGTCACCAGATCACTGCATTCAGGAACTGGTTTCTGTATGACTGTAGCTGTGTGGTCTTTGCGCAATTGGTATTTACACCGAAGTCACAGCTAACCGGCAGCGCTGCTCTGTGTTCAAACAACGTTATAGGGTCCGAGTTTAAAATTCCCTCTGGCCCACATCTGCACATCCCATTTCAATTGCTTTATTAGACGGGCTGATATTTGCTCATTCAGTGATCTTGTTTAGTGGTCCGTTTCAAATCTTAAAACTATTTTTATGCTTGAGTTTAAAATGATAAAGTTTGCTGGACCACTAATTGGCAATTAAAGCTGTGGATGAACACAATATTGTGTTGTGTGTTGCTGTGTGGTTGCTTCTTGATTGCTTGGGAGTAAAATAAGTTTCCAAGTCTTTGCAGTCTTGGGTTTAGTGTTTTGTTTTGTTTTGTTTTTTTTTTATCTGGAATGCAAAGTCCACTCTGGAGGTTTGGTGATTACTAGTTAGGTTGTGCTCCTGGTTGGTTGCATTTTGAGTTGATCTTAGCATAGAATGCTGCTAATAGTTTATAAATTCTCTGTAAAGTCATACTGTCACATAATATGTCGTGCACCTTCAATAATCCAGTAGCTGCTTTCAAATGCATGAGCTAAAGTTGTATTAGTGCTTTTGAATTTCAGTCTATGTTAACTTATGTTTCTATTTTCCTTAGTCACAGGTAAATTTATTTTATGCAAATAAAATTCTAAAAATGTATTTTAAGTTAATAATGAGCAATAAATGCATACTGACACCAAAGTAGAATATAGATTTTTTTTTTTTTTTTAAGGACAAGGACACACACACATAGGGCCACTGCTTAGATTAAGTTAAAGAGTCACTAGCAAAGTAGTTTATTAACAAGTGTAAACATAATCATGTATGTGTGTAAAAGATTGCATTTTATCATTTTATTCCGACCGTTGCTTCTGGTCAGAGGCTGGTGTTAAAGGCAGTAGTTATAAGCTGTAACTAAGTTGCACACAGTTGGTGAAACCGGCCCTCGTCCCTAGATATGACCGGAGTTACTTAACATGATCCACTGGCCAAAGTCCTCTTCTCTTTGATCTCCAAGGGTGGATGAACGTCGGACTCTGAAAAAGACAATCTGGAGTGAGATTTGAGTGCGCTGGAGCTTCCAGCCTTTTCAGCATAGCATGAGCACAGGAGAGATCTGATTGGCTGGAGATCACATGTGTGGTGTGTCCTGATCTCTGCTTTTCAGTGCATTGACGACGACTCTCAATACAAACAATAGTTTAGACATAGGATAGCTTTGTGTATGTGCTTCTCTAGATCTATCTGTGTTGACCAGGCAGGGTTACCTGTGAAGGTGCAATGATTTCCAGTCTAAACGAATCTCTGAAATGCAGGATTTCTCAAATATAGCTAAATGAGGTGGTACGTGCACGTTTTTCCTGATACTTAAGATCGAGTTATTTTGTTTTGCTGTTTCAGACTTTGGTCACGATTGTCATCTTTTTGTTTTCATGCTTTTCTGCTCTCCTTTTTTTCCTTTTCATTCTTCATTTGTGCGTCTCTGCGCTGCCTTCTCACCATTTCACCTGTACAGAAGGTTACTTTGTCCTGTTCCTGGACGTCTGCCTACGTAATTCCCTCTGATTCTTTCTTTGTGCTTAGCTGTGAGCTACTTTGCGTCGTTCTGACGTCAACTTTACAAAGCGCACTGCACTGCAATAAAGTCTATAGATCCACCCTGTTTGCTTAAATGTGTCTATTAGAGGTTTTGTAGTCTTCTGGGTTTCATGAGAAAGCTGTATCCAAGGTAGTTCATGCCAGTAAGAATAGTTATTTGCCCATTAATCTTTCTTCTAAATTTAAAGCTATAGTTTAATTTTGCTTTCATTTATTTTCATTAGAAACTTGTATGATTTTGCATTATGCGGTTCGTCACTTATTTTTGTAGCTGTTCTGGCTGTGAATTATGCTTTATTATTATTTTACTTTGTGCAAACACTTCTAAGTTTCATTTTCAGAAATAGCTACACCTTTCCTCTCTTCAAAGTTTTTCCAGCTTGTCTGCTTTAGCGTTTCCCTCGTAGTTCAGGTCGTCCAAGTCGCTTTAGCACGGCTGACACTCATGGCTTCTCGTGTGTTTGTGCAGACTCTGCAAGAGAGAGTTTGTGAGTTCCAGGCACGTTTGCGAAGCGAAGACGCTGCAAAAAGACTCCTGCTGCAGCGACTGCAGACACACGACCGCCAGCTCAACCAAGACATCCACCAGAACGACGAACATTCGTCCATTAACCAAGAACCTCGAGAGCAGCTCAGACTGCAGGACGGCCAGCTCAACCAAGCTGCGTCACCGACAGGTGAGAGAGAGTCCTGATACACCTGACTGTGGTTTCTACATTTATTATTATTATTTTTGGTCACACTTTAATTAGTGTCCTTGTTTCTGTGTGTAATTATACACTAAAGAACTGAGTAATAGTAATTAACTACATGTACTATTTTTAGGTCAGGTTTAAGGTTTGGCTTGGGGTTACTTGTACATGTAATTATGCATAATAAATTGTTAATAAATTGTAATTGCACGTGCAACAAGGACACCTTAAAATAAAGTGTTTTTATTAACCGTTGTATTTCTGATTATTTTATTTTTTATATTATTTTCTTATTTCTATACTTTTTATTGGAAATGTACTTTTTTCATATAGTTAACACCTTTTATAATAAATTTATTTATTGTCTCGTAAGAAAATGAGAGGGGGAAAAGCTGCTTGTATGGTGGAGTAAGTGTCACAAAATAAACATCACACAATTAAAAACATTATTAATAGAAATTTTATTCTTTTTTTTTTCTTTTTTTTTTACATTTTAGTTTTTCTGTGTTTATTGCTTATCTTGTGACCTAAAATTAGAAAAAGCTTCTTGAATTGTGTGTGTGTTTGTAGGTGTGAGGAGCTCTGGTGTTTTGACACAGAGACCTGTGGATTTTCCCAGTGCTGTGCAAGTGAGTAAAGTTCACTCACAGGAGCAACTGCAAAAAGACAAGGGAGAACAACTTGCTCTCATTACAGGGCTGCGCACACAGGTATGTTACACACACACACACACACACACACACACAGAATAGGGCTCGGTTTTCAAGCCAGGCTCACAAGAGCACCACCAGATCATTTACATTCTTCAGCCACCATGTATTGTAACCTTTTATGCATTGATTTTCATTTGTTTCTGTCCACTTAGATTAAAATAGATTGATACATCATGAGGGTGGAGGCATTAAACTCATTCTATACTCATTTTATAAAGGGATTTGACTGAATAATGGTATTGGTTTGTGGTTTTGTAGGTCAAGGAGCTGGAGGAGAAACTATTGGATCAGACGCAGGAGGTGGAGAGACTGCGCTCTGAGCTGGTGAGAAACTGAAATATTAGGGACGGGGAGAGTTGTGGCACACTCGGTGCCATTGTTTGAATCAGCTGATCCTGGTGGGCTAGAGTCACCACACTTGTGTGAACCACATTTTTGTTTAATAAAGACCTCAGGCTCCTGCAGGATTCTGCTGACCTGATTTAGTTTTATGATGGGAGGGGAAGGTGTGTTAACCCGGTGATCTAGTTCTGTTTTGTTGATAGCAGAGGAATGTGTGCCTTTAGCTCTGGACGATTTATTATTGGCACTGATCTGAAATTTGATGGGTGTAGGTGTACTTAACTGTACTTTACAGTCCCCCGAAGAAAGATAAATACAATAAAACCGCACCATCTCTTTTGGAAAAAAATGAACATTAATTTATTTATTATGCATTTATTTAATGCATTAAATAAAAAGAATCGTTAAATTAGTCACTTAAAAAAATTTAAAATGAAGAGGATGCAGTAAATTTCTCAAAAGTAAAAGTAACAACATTTTTTGTTACAAAAGATTTCTATTTCAAAGAAATGCTATTTTGTAACTTTCTATTTATTAAAGAATCCCCAGAAAAATGGATCACTGTTTCTTAAAAAATTGTTAGAGAGAAAAAAACTCAACACTGATTTAAAAAAATTAATTGATAGGAGCTAATTTTACATACGCACGTTTGTACATACATATTCATTTACATATACATACATACACACACACACACACACATACACACACATTTTTTTGTGTATATAAAACTATTAAAAATCCTCATGTAGCTAAGCAAATGTATATGTTTGTGTTTAGGGGGCGACAGATCTGGAGAAACAGCTCGAGGTGCTGGAGAGTGAGAACCAGCGGCTCAAACAGGAGCTGAAGGCCAGTCAGACTCAGACCAGCTGCTCTACCAGCCACTGCCCACACAGCCAGGTACTCTGTCTGATTGGCTGTTTCCGTAATGAAGTCATGCTATAAATGTTGCGGTGTTTGACGGCTGTCCTCTCTCTGTCTCGGTCTGTCCCAGGATGTGGAGGCCCTGCGAGGAGAGCTGTGTCGTAAGGACGAGGAGTGCCGCGAGCGGGAGCGGAGGCTGGCTGCGCTGGAGCAGCAGGTGCAGGAGAGGACGGGTGTAGTAGTTCAGCTGCAGCAGCAGCTGGAGGAGGCGGCGCAGCGCAGACACCAGATCCAGCTGCAGCTTGAGGAGGCGTCACGTCTCAGGAGCCAGAGCGAGGAGCAGCTGACCTCACGGCTTCAAGACGCCGAGGAGGCTCTGTCTCGCCAGGCTGTTTTGACACCACACGTCAAGGTGAGACTGAGCAGACGAAGCATTAGTGCCTCTCATTTAAAAGACTGCTCTATCCGGATGCTGCATTTGTCAGCTCATGATGTAATAGAGGATGTCTCATTTTTAAGAAACGTAACCTATAATATACAAATAATTGTTATTCCTCATGAGCCGCAAATTACTGTTATTCCTTTTTTACTGCACTTTGAAATAGTTGTTTTACTTAAATGATCCTGCTAACAGAGAATACAGGCTTCAAAATAAGACATTTAAAATGAGATTTGAAATGTTTTATTAAAATGCACTTTGTGGATTTTCTTTCGCCTTGAATTATTTTTATTATTAGTTTCCAAATGTTTTTTTATTTTTAATTTTTTTTAATAATGCAAAAACAAAATTAGAATTGTTCCTAAAAATAAAAGGCAGTTATATCAAAGGTCACTGTGGCGTCCAGTTACCATTTTTGATCATTGAAGTGCGAACCTTTTGAGCTCTATTACAACTAAATGCATACCCAAATACCCTGAAAATTCACAGAGTGCTCGCTGTGAGGAATACCCTGAATATATTGATTCTCTGCCTCTGAAAGCAAGATGCAGTTCTCCTCGCCGAAGGGATTAAATCTGTTTCTCTCTCTTCTGGCAGATTGTGACCAAGACGGTTGAAGTGGAGTCTGCTCAATGTAAGCAGGCTTTGATGGAGGCTCAGGCCCGTAACCAGGCTCTTCAGGAGCAGCTGAGCGTCCAGAGGCAGCTCCTCAGAGAGCTGGAGCAGCAGCTGCACGAGTCGCAGAGAACCAGCAGTCAGCTCCGCCAGCAGGTAACACACTCGCTCCCTGTGTGTGCTGCTTTAACTGACCGAATGCTGCGCTGATCCGACCCTGTCTGTGGATATCTGATCTCATGTCTTCTCTAAGGCCTAGATATTTGGTGGAAGTTTAAAGAAATCCTAATCCAAGTTTAAATTGGCTGGATTTTAATGAATAGAAAGGACTTTAAATTTAATATTTAATTAAAATGTTTACAGTATTATTTTCCAAGAAATCTGTAAAGTTTTATAAATGTGTCTTATTACTTAATGCGCATGCATTAAAAAAAATAATGGGAAACAAATTGATGCGTGAAGATAACAATTAAGTAAATAGTATTTTAATAAATGTTAAGTTAACATAAAACAAAAAAAACTAGTAAGTGCTGAACAACAGAGATTTGCATTGTTTTTTGTTTTTTGTTTAAAACCTGAAACAAAATGCACATTATGTGATTTATTCCTTCAAAAAAATTAGCAAACTGTATTGTTGATATCACTTTGAGAAGTACATGCTTTTCTACAACTTTTATCTTGGATGGTTGTAGTGAAGACCTTTTGAGTTACATGTGTCTGGTGATGATTGTTTTTATCAAATTAAATGTAGTGACTCTCAGAGCAGGTCTGGAGATGATGCTCATGTCCTCATATAGTGAGATGACGGTTGCTGTAAACTCCATAAGACTCGCACATGATTCAGTTTTTTTATTAGATGAGTCTGTGCCACTCTTTTACACAGAATTCAGCCCAGAGCATGCAGACCTCATATTTGCATAGCAGTGTTACTGTGCCTGAACCTATGCACAGACACTAGTCCTTATAGATATTTGATTGATTATTCAGCCAGCGTTCCACATCATGCTGTAAATGATCATTTTTTTTGAGACGGGGCTCCATGAATCTGTTTGTGTTTTTGTGGTGGTAATCTCAAGGCTCTAGTTTCAGGCCAGGTTAACGGCTCTCTCTCTTCACTTGCGTTGCAGCTGAGGACGGACCGCGGCCGTCTGTATGGCCTGCTCTCCAAGGCGGTGGGTGGGGGTAACAACGAGGTCACCCACAGGCTCTCCAAGGTCGGCCAGATTACTCTACGGGGGTCAGAGGTCAAAAATGCGTCATGGGTCAGATTCCAACCGTGATTATAGGAAGTGGGCAGACTTCGGAGGCTTTGTCCCGTTTTGAGCGTCAGATTCCTGACTCATGCTCATTTTTGACCTGTGATACTTTGCAGAGTAACTAGCTCACATTCCCTTCAGGGTTATTATTTATTCCACCCACACTAGTAATCCCGTCTAATTTACTGTGAAATAGTCTGTCACCCCTGTTGTGTACTTTGTATGTCTTGATGGTGCTCCTCCCATGTGTGACCGACAGCCCTCCACCCACCCACAGGTCTTCTTTCACTTGACTAACTGCATTAGATCAGTCTAACTAATGACTCTGGTTAGTAGTCATGACTGGCTTTGTGTTGTGTTGGTCAGAAGTAAAGCTATTTTATTAAAATAGGGTCGAACGTAGGATGTTTCTGTGCTCTTCTGTGATGTTAAGCTGTGTTGTGATTGTTTAGCATCGAGGTGGAAAGTAGTGGTCAGCTGATTTTGGGTTTTTTTTAATATAAGGAAGCATAATCACTAATGCATTGTATATCAGATGTTCGACTGGTTGTGTAGATGTAGTTTACACACACATCTTTCCTAAATGTATTATTTAATTTATTACACTATTACTTTATATAGTTCTTCTTGGTTCTTTAATGCTATTGTGGTCAGGTATCAAATGAAGGTTAAAGTTCAGGACTGTTTGGTTGTATATTTTGCCATTTGAGATGTCTGGATAACTACATCTGAATAGGATAAAATCAGTATCTGTAAAAAGGTGTTTACACTCACAGTGATCTTGATACAATAGAGTACAACCAACAAATTATACAGTGTGTTGGCGATTTAATCTCTCCCTTATATAACCTTATGTAATTCCTCATTTAAAACATTTACTATGTGCATAGAACTTATGAGCTCAGTGAGTTTGTTGACTTTGGGGTCAGATGTATTGACTGTGTGTGTGTGTGTGTGTGTGTGTGTGTTAGATCCTGGTGTATGAGGGTGAGATGGAGAGAGCTCAGGGTCAGCTGGAGGCAGAGATGCAGAGTCTGGAGGAGGAGAAGAACCGAGTGATCGAGGAAGCTTTCATCAGAGCCGAGAGTGAGATGAAGGCTGTCCATGAGAACCTAGCAGGTGAGACCCTGTTTGAGGCCAGGGGCCAGTCTCGTAAACTTAGCCACCATGTTAAGACCGTCTTAAGAGTTTTATCAACTAGTAGTTGTCATGGGATAATCGCTCTCACTTTTCCATTACAAATAAGACCTTTTCATCTTGAGTTTAATAAAAAATTAGTTGACTAACTTTAAGACTAGTCTAAACGGATCCCAAGTCGTGTTTCACCCTGAAGTCAAAATAAAAAACATATTGTTCTTAAACAAAACAAACTAGGATTTTCGTGAGTTAGGCATGTTTTCCTCTCATATTCGTATTACTTCGATGCCAAACAGGTAATTATTTTAGCGTTCTTGTAGAACTTATTACACATAGTAATAACAGTACATTATACACAATTACAAGCAATTAACCTTAAGCTATATCCTATAATTGTACATGTTTATAATAATAAACAAGGACACCTTAAACAACCAGGAAATATACTTAACATATTTGGCATATCATATTGTCTTTTGTGTTGCTGTCTAAAAGATTACTACATATTTTATTAGTGATTTTTAATTTTAGTGATTTTAATTCAGCATCTTTATTAGTGTAATATTCATTTTTAATGAATTATACTTTTTTTTTTTTTT
>NC_056716.1:16110248-16111685 GCF_018831695.1 Puntigrus tetrazona
GCTACTATTTATATGTATACATGGATGCATACACAGGTGTGCTCATTTGAGTAAAAAATAGGGTGGATTCTTCAACCTAACCAGATTCAACATTGGGAATATTGGAAATAAAATCTGAAAATTAAATGTAAACTACTATAATAATAATAATAATAATAATAATAATAATATTTAAAGTGTTGTTTTAAGGTCAAAGTCTCACTATTAACAAAATACTATGACTTGCCTCAAACTCCTGATTTCCCTCTTATTAATAGTAAGGTAGTTAAGTTTAGGATAATGGGTAGGATTAAGGATGTACAAATATGGTCATTCAGAATATGTGCTTTATCAGCACTAACACACCGCCAATACGTTAGGCATGCTAATAAGCAACTAGTTAATAGTGAGAATTGGTGCCTATGTTTCTCAAAAGCGCTTCAGTTTATGTTTTGTACATTTTCCATTTGATGTAGTTTATGATGTTGCTGTGTAACAGGTGTGCGGATGAACCTCCTGACGCTGCAGCCGGCTCTGAGAACCCTCACCTGCGATTACAACTGTCTGAAGAGACAGGTGCAGGACTTCCCTTACATGCTGGAGAAAGCCATCTCTGAGGCGAAGCAGGAGGTGAGAGCGGCACACGTGAGCTCGCAGACTCATCAGCCTGACCGCAGCTCATCGGTCCTGTCCGTCTGCGTTCACAGATCTGTCAGGTGATTGGCGAGGTGAGCAGCGCGAACCAAGAGCTGCTGCGCAAGTACAAGCGAGAGATGAACCTGAGGAAGAAATGCCACAATGAACTGGTGCGCCTCAAAGGTGAGGCCGCAGAGAGCTGTGAGAATTCCGTCGTTTGATTCTAGCAAATTAGAAGGTCGAATTATAAAGATTTTGTTTTGCCAGGAAACATCCGCGTGTTGTGCCGAGTACGTCCCATATGTGCTGGAGAAACGGATGCTGCTGACACCAAAAACATAGTGACCTTTGACCCTGACGATGATGCTGTTCTTATCTTGTCTAATAAGGGCAAGCTCATGACCTTTGAACTTGACAAAGTCTTTCCCACTCAGGCCACTCAGGAGGAGGTTAGTGCCTGAGCTAGTTTTCTCCTCCGGCTGTAAATCACAGTCTCGTTGTTATATCACTTATACACTTTCTTGTGATTTGGACAGGTGTTCCAGGAAGTGCAGTCTCTGGTCACTTCCTGTATTGATGGCTTTAACGTATGCATCTTTGCCTATGGGCAGACCGGCTCTGGAAAGACCTATACCATGGAGGTATGTCATGTTGCCAAATTTCATCCTCAAACTAACAAAAAGAAATAACTATCTTGTCCTAAAGGAAAAGCAAGCACATCGGGACCTTAGATAATTTATATTGTGACAATATTTTTGTATCAAACAAAAAGGTCAAATTTTATTACATGTACTCACTAATTAATATTTATATAAAAAAATA
>NC_056716.1:16111785-16114373 GCF_018831695.1 Puntigrus tetrazona
TATACAAAAATATATATACAAAAAGATCTCTTCTACATTTTAGGTATAATGTGTGTATCATGGCCTATGGCCAAACAGGCAGTGGAAAGACACACACAATGATTGGCTCTGAGGATCCTACAGCTGCAGTGCAGGACTCTCAACAGGGCATCATTCCAAAAGCAGCCAATGAGCTGTTCAAGTAAGCCTGGTCTCTCAGAGAGGAGTTTGTTCATAAAATCACTACATGTTTCACGCATCTAAAATATAGCAGCTTAAAGTCTGTCTGTGGTTCCAGGCTGATCTCTGAGAAGCCAGCGGACAGTCATACGGTGGAGATGTCAGTGGTGGAGGTCTATAATAATGAAGTTATGGACCTTCTGGCCAGAGATGAGGATGGGGTGACAGTTGGGGTAAAGAGAGAAGTCATCACCACCAGCACAGGCACCAGCGAGGTGCCCTGCCTAACATATGAGTGAGTTCCACATTTCAACTTATTGTATTTTAACTTGTTTTGCAAAATACAATGGTCAGTGCAAATATACTTATAAATAGTTATAAGTATATACTATAATAATAGTTATAAATATACTATAATAATCTAGTTATAAATGATTGTTTACTGCAGGGTTATTGTAGTTAAATACAACTAAAGCAAAAAAAACATATTTAGTATTAAAGTAACTAAAAGATAACATATAAAACATAAAACAAAATATATAAAAAATAATAAAATACCATACAGACAAAAATTGCCAAAAAAAATCATGAGAAAATTACAAAAATGTTATCTGAAATTAAAATGAAAATAAAAAACAACAACTAAATATTGCATGTTAATAAAAAAAATTCCAATTATACTAAAATAACACTTGTCATGTTCATAGTTTTGGTACTGTTTAGATATTTTTAGATGCATTAATGCTTGTGTGAATTTTAAGTTTACAATCAGCATTTATTTTTTAGTTTGACTTTTTTTCATTGTACTTTGAGCTTTTGCTGCATGCACACATGACAGTCACGGGTTTGCATGTGTTTGACTTGATTTGTGTGTGTGTGTGTGTCAGGTTGGTGCGGAGCTCTGCAGAGGTAATGCAGCTGATCAATTCTGTGTTAAAACTAAGATCTCACAGTCCCACCCTGGTGCACATGGACTCCTCCAGATCTCATTTCATCGTCACTCTCACCGTCACCTCCAAAAGCCCAGATGCACTGGCTCTAGGTATGAAATACAGTGTTTCTTCAAGACTTCCAGTTCCCAACTCATATGTTTTGAAGCTGTAATGTTTCCTCAAGCCATACGCTGCTATCTGCAGCACACACGGTTATGGCTGTTAAGTGAGACCAAGCATGTTATCTGAAGACACACACAAACAGTCATTCAAACAGCTCCATTTTCTCACACACCCACTGGATTAGTTATCTACACATACACACACTTAAGCACTTTCTTGCTACTTTGAAAAGAGAGCCCAATGCTTATTCGAAAGGTTTTTTTTAAGATAGCACTGAAAGACCTTTTAAAGGTTGCCATTGGATTCAGGTGCGTGGCATCACAAAGATATGGGCAGGAGACTCAGTATGGCCTATGTAGTCCCACCCTAAAGGTAAAAGAGCTAATCACCTTTTTAATGAAGTTGTAATTAATTGCATGTTGCAGCTCGTCGTCTGCAGAACGCCCGACAGGATGTCCAGCGGGTGTCTCAGAAGGAGTGGTGGAGCCCACGCTGCCGCAGGGCCGCTTCCTCACGCTCGTCTAGCCCCGCCTCCTCGCCGTGCCACTCCCCCTCCCACTCACCATGCCCCTCCCCCCGACCCAGCATCACACAGCCCCCCATCAAAACCAAGCTGCAGCTGGTGGACCTGGCTGGGAGCGAGTGCGTAGGTAAGAGGATGCAGTCTTGTGCTTCGTCTGACAAAGACATGGTAAAAAAAAGTTACTAATTGAGCCATTTTACAATCAAATAAAACACAATAACCATATTCAGTCATAAGGTTTATGGAGTGTGAAATCTCAGGTCAGATTTTAGTGCTGCAAGCCGATGAAGCTGTGAATAGTGTCCTAGCGCTGATGTTTTGGGATGTGTTTAGGGATGTCAGGTGTGACCGGTGCGGCTCTGTGGGAAAGCTCCTGTATAAACCGCAGTCTCTCTGCTTTGTCTGATGTTCTGGGAGCTCTGGCTGAAAGACGACCTCATGTACCCTACCGCAACAGCAAACTAACACATCTACTACAGGACGCCATAGGTGAGAGCAGATCTACTGTGAAACAGCACTACTTTACACGTGATTTTCTCAAAAATTCTATATTTCAATCTTCATCCATCCATCCAGACAATATGGATAAAGACAAGCAGTTTTGCCGGATAGATTTTTAATCCCTTAAAACAAAATAATATAAATTTAATAAAAATGTTAGATACATTTCCCATATCAAATTGGGGAAAACACATTAANCTACAGGACGCCATAGGTGAGAGCAGATCTACTGTGAAACAGCACTACTTTACACGTGATTTTCTCAAAAATTCTATATTTCAATCTTCATCCATCCATCCAGACAATATGGATAAAGACAAGCAGTTTTGCCGGATAGATTTTTAATCCCT
>NC_056716.1:16114392-16115034 GCF_018831695.1 Puntigrus tetrazona
AGAGAATTTCCAAATATGATTAAAACATGCAAGCTATCACGCAGACAAAAAGGCAAGCAAGATATAAACCAATACTCTTGAAAAAACGCATCATTTTTAAAATGAACAGTCAGAATTGAAATGCATTAGGCAACTGTAGCCTATTTCATACTCGTTCATGCACACACCATGACAAAACTCATTCATTGATGCATACTGTATAATAATCTGACAATAAAAAATCAACAATAATGCCTTTTGCCGTCATGTTTCTAATTCAAAACTAACAAGTCCACCAGCTTTCAAAGATATAACAATCTGAAACCTTAAAAAAAAAATAAACAGGTTATAGATATGAATAGATTTTTATGAAATAATTTTGCTTTGATTTCGGAGTTGCAGAGGTAGTGAATAATGAATCACCTGAAGAATGATTTTGTGCTGTTTTTACCTTGTATATAGTGCATGACGTGAGTTTGCTTTGCTTTCAGTAGAACCACAGTTAAAACCGGTACAACCAGTCAACCAAACAATGGCAGTTTAAAAGCGTCATAGACAAGACCTATCTACATTCTTCTCCCAAGCCTCTTCTGACCATTTTTTTTTTTTTTTTACATCTTTTCCTTACACAGGAGGGGATGCCAAGCTTCTGATAATGCTGTG
>NC_056716.1:16115134-16119273 GCF_018831695.1 Puntigrus tetrazona
AATGGCAGTTTAAAAGCGTCATAGACAAGACCTATCTACATTCTTCTCCCAAGCCTCTTCTGACCATTTTTTTTTTTTTTACATCTTTTCCTTACACAGGAGGGGATGCCAAGCTTCTGATAATGCTGTGTGTATCTCCCACTCAACGCTTCCTCACCGAATCTCTTCAGTCCCTGGGGTTCGGTGCCCGAGCCAGACAGGTTCAGAGAGAGCCGCCACGCAGGAAAAACACGGCTCTGAAGATGAAGTAACCAACGGGGAGATCCATTTGATAGCTGCTTGTGTGTTTTCATTTGTACGAATTTTGGTCACAGGTTTATGGTGCTCAGGTCATGTTGAAAGTTGCAGTGCTTTGTAACAACACTTTAGGGTTATGTTTATGTTCATAGTTAATACGTGTCAGTGATTTGATTCAGTATTGTAATTTTTGACAATCTCTTGCACACTGGGGATGTTCCTCTGATAAAATGTTTACAGGTTTTTGTGTCTAGTGTGAGTGGAATACTTCAGATTATGTGTGTCTGCAATTAACCATTAGTCTGTACTAAAATATTTTTGTGGTGATGAATAACGTATGGCTTTTAAAGTAACAGTGTTTGCAACCTAACTCTAGTTGACCTTATTTGCAGCAAAATAACGCCTTTCCAGTGTATCACGATTTATGAATGTTCAAAAAAAGCTTTAAATTTAATAAAATTTACAGTAAATCATCTACATCATCAGCTATTTTCTTTATTTTTTACATTGTGATATTTTGTCCTATTGTAAAGGACAATGGTTGCTGGCCATGTCCTTTTATTTGCATATTCGTCACAACCAATCAGAGCCTTCTCAAGCGTGATGTAACATAAAAACACGGAAGTGTCAGCGTAAGCGTTACTTAAGCAGAGACTTGTTACATAGCGCCCGTAACTCGATCTTCTTTATCTAGAAGTTATAACACGCCTGTCTGTGACGATACACACTGCGGGTCTCAGTTGCGGCATTTTAGCGCTCAACAGCGGACAGGTGAGTTTATTTATCGTGCAATTTCAGAATTTAAGCGTATAAAATAGTCGTAGTCTGATTTCAACGCAATTTTGACAGCATTCGGAAAGACGTCGACAATATTCATCCATGTGCATTATATAGTGTGCACTCATTTTTCTTCCGCGAGATACGTACAGCTTGCAGCATTGTCAAAACACTCAGAAATAACATTTAAGTTGTATCAACATTTAATTATTACCTAGATGATTCAATTATTAATAGCCTCGTCGTAATCATGTTAACGTCGACACTATAATATCCAAATTTAAGTCTAAACGTGCAGGACTACAAATTTATGAAAAAGAAAATCTTCCTATTTTTCCCACGTTTATACAAATATATTTTAGGTTAAAATTTTAAATATTACAAAGATTCATCTGGTGTCAAGTGTGGAGCTTTATTCTGATGTAGTATTGCATTTTGTCTAAATAGTTTGCATCATAGTTGAACAGCATTTCAGTGAAGATGCTTAAAGCCATCGGTCAAACTTTGTTTTCTACTGGACTCCAGAACCCAAAATTCACTGCTCAACAGAGTAAGGTTAGTGTGTGTGTTTTTTGCCCGAAACCTTCCATACTTAACTGCAGACTTTGGATTTGTTAATATTTGTTTATTGCTTATTAGCAGAGCTGATGCTTAGTTGTTTTCAATGCAGTCTTTGAACAGCATATCTCGTTTCTTTTGGTTTATTATTTAGTGGCTCAAATGTTTCCAGACATATTTGATGAATAAACGCTTTTCAGGGTGAAGACTATGAGGTCCGCACTTACCACACAACAAACTGGGTCAGCACAGCTGTGATTGGCATGGAGCAGGACCCAGCCTTCAGCACAGGCTTCAAAAGACTCTTCAAATACATTCAGGGGAATAATGACAAGAGTACGTTCTCGTGTTTCTGTAGAAGGCTAGAGATTTTTGTGTAGTAGACATTCAAAATTAGTACGTTCAACCATTATTACCACACTTTGGAGCTGTTTCTAACCATTTTTATTACATAATACGTATGCATTAGAAAACAGCATAAGCATATGGGTGAAAAATCATATGCACAAAGCCAAAATTGTGTGTATTTAAGGTTTCTTTGAGATACCTGACCGCACCATTTATAATAATAAAAAGCATGTGACAAGTTGTGTTCCCACAGACTAAACAGCGTTAATGATTCACCAAATGACACTTCACCCGCAAAACAGTTTTAGTGGATAAAAGCATAAGTTTGTGCACCTTCTAATTAATGAACCACCTTTAATAATGGCTTTACTTGAGCACTTTTGTATCAAGAGTGTAAGGTGGAGATGACGGCACCAGTGAGCTGTCTGATCGAGCCCGGTGCAGGACCCACTTGTGAAAGCACCTTCACTGTGTCCTTCTACATCCCTGAGGAACATCAGGCTGACCCACCCAAACCCACCGATCCAGATGTTTTCATCGAGAACAGAAAAGAGGTCACGGTTTTTGTGAGGTATGTTCGTGATGAGGGTTGTGATTTAAATTGTAGACTTTTTAAGAAAGGATGAGTTAAATTGATTAAAACAATTAGCTTTAATCAATTAATCCTAAATAAAAAATATTAAGGAGCGACTTTTCAACACTGATAACAAAAAAATAGCATATTTGAATGATTTTTGAAGCATCAAGTGGCACCACCGTACCTGATAATCACAGCAAAATGTAACTTTTTGTCCTATTTTAATATATTTTACATTTGAATATTTTGCAATATTATAGTTTCTACTGTATTTGATAGGAAAAGCAGTTTTACTAATCATAAGAGAATTCTTGTGTGAACGTTAAAGCTTACAGACTTTATTTCTGAATGTCAATTTATTTAGCAAGGAATTTGATTTACAAATATCTTGGAAAAACTACATTACATTCTTCTTGTTTAAATATTGTTGTCATAGCTTCACAGTGGCTTGGCATTGTTTTTATCTTTGGCAGGACCTATGGAGGCTTTACTAATAGTGAAAGCAGCCATGCAGAGCTTCTCAAACTGATAGAGAGCCTTAAGAGGGATGGGATGAAATTCAAGGAGGCTCCTTTCTACAGAGCGGGGTATGACAGCCCCTTCAAACTGACCAACCGCAGGAACGAGGTGTGGCTGATCAAAGAAGACGAATAAAAGTCCTGACGATCAAACAGTCACGCAACGTCAACTTGTGTGTTTGAACCTAACTATAGTCATTGTGCAGATGCTTTGTTTACTGTGTACCACAAGTGCCTGAATGCTTTTATATGAGAAATTGAACACTGTACTAATTGACCAAATATTTTACAGCAATTTTTTTAGGTACCGAAAAGGTTGAAATAACTTCTAATTGGCTGTCAGACTGACACATTTCCTAAATCTCACTGATAAAGTCTCAAAGCACTTAGGATCAAGTACTGCATGAATTTAACTTTTTTTAAATGTCGTTAAATATGTTGTCTGTGTTTTGAACTATTTATATCGCACTGAATATTGCATCTAATCGTTTAAGGGAACAGTAACGTTGCATTAACTTGAATTTGTATTTTGGTCTTAAAATAACTTGTACAGATTTTTAAACTCGTCCATCTAGTGGTAAAAAAATAAAACTGAATGCATCTTGCAAAAGGAGGTTGTCGTTTGGCTCTGCTAATATGAATGAATGTATTTTATATCACCATTCAATTTTGTTCTTGTATCATCAGTATACTGTGTCCATTTATTATGTATATATTAATACAAACACATTTATATACAGGGAGTGCAGAATTATTAGGCAAGTAGTATTTTTGAGGATTAATTTTATTATTAATTTTCAAAATTATTATTATTAATTTTCTGAGTCGGACTGGAGCTCTCTGCCCTTTACCGATCCAGCCACGGGCCCATCCATCTGGCCCATCAAGACTCACTCTCATTTCATCAGTCCATAAAACCTTAGAAAAATCAGTCTTGAGATATTTCTTGGCCCAGTCTTGACGTTTCAGCTTGTGTGTCTTGTTCAGTGGCGGTCGTTTTTCAGCCTTTCTCAACTTAGCCATGTCTCTGAGTATTGCACACCTTGTGCTTTTGGGCACTCCAGTGATGTTGCAGCTCTGAAATATGGCAAAACTGGTGGCAAGTGGAATCTTGGCAGCTGCAT
>NC_056716.1:16119318-16119605 GCF_018831695.1 Puntigrus tetrazona
AGTGCTGCATCCCTCTGCAAGATATCTCACTATTTTTGACTTTTCTGAGCCTGTCAAGTCCTTTTGACCCATTTTGCCAAAGGAAAGAAAGTTGCCTAATAATTATGCACACCTGATATAGGGTGTTGATGTCATTAGACCACACCCCTTCTCATTACTGAGATGCACATCACCTAATATGCTTAATTGGTAGTAGGCTTTCGAGCCTATACAGCTTGAAGTAGGACAACATGCATAAAGAGGATGATGTGGTCAAAATACTCATTTGCCTAATAATTCTGCACTCC
>NC_056716.1:16119705-16185023 GCF_018831695.1 Puntigrus tetrazona
GCCTCGCCCATTTCTAATGAAGATGGTACTTGTTTGGCAGGTCTGAGAGTTTACTCTCTACCAGCTTTGATTTGGAGTTATCTTCTTCTTCATTTCCTCATTGACCTTTCTCCATATCATTTTATTTTCTCTCATTGCCAGGTGCCTATTGACTTTGCCCCTCAGTTCTCTTTGCAGTTTGTGCTTCTTGTAAACTTTCCTTGCCCCCAGACCATAGTTGTCAAGTTCTCATCCAGCCTAAGTTTCTCCAAGATAACTTTTAATGACATATCTCCTCTTGTGTCGCTCTTACTGTTTTGACATTGGTATTTCCTCTGTGCTGGTGGTGTCATCGCAGCTGTATTTCTCTGTACTCTTTGCTGTGATTCTGTCCAGGCTTTCCAGAGAGTCAATGTAGGGCTGTACATGCTGTCTTTCTTCCTCTGTATGAACATGTTGGAGTTTCTTCAATCCACCTCTTTCCATGCAGGTTGTTTCCAGTCTCGTGCACGTTTTTCTGTGCTTCCCTCCCTCTCTATGTTGTCGTTGGATTTCATCTGCACCTTTAAACTGGACTTTTCTGAGAGCCATTTGTTTTGGTCACTAAGCACAATGGATCATGAGATGAAGGTTTTCTTCATCTTTCTCGGTTTGTCTTGTATTTCCTGTTTAATTAACTTATCTCCATAACCTTTGAACAAATTTAGAGATTCCCAATTCTCTTTCTTTCTTTTTCTCTTTTCTTGGGATTTGTCATTTGATTTGTGATTTTTAATCAATCCTTCCATCTCCTACACACCATCACATTAAATGTTCCTCTACAGGCCACTTCGCATTTAGATTTTTGTTTGCTTCTCCCATTTTTGTGATTATGTTACGATTATTATCTCTTCTAAAGGTTGTTGAAAACCAAGCACTTCTGTTAGGGTTCCTTCCTCATATGATGCCATTTTTTTGTATCAAATTCAAATCAAAATTCAAATCAAAAATAAATCTTAAAAATTAATGAATCACTCAATTAAAATCAAGTACTAGTGTAAGAACTTCTCTTCTTCAGTGTAAGTCCCCTGTGTCCGTTTTCATCAGCAGTGGCAGAACAAATTCAGGCGCCTAGAAGCAGCAGTCGGAACCAAACCACACGTGTGGAATCAAATCTGTTTTTTCAGAATGCAGCTTAACACAGAGAGAAAAACGTCAAAGCTTATATAGCCCTTATGGGCGTTGACCTCTATTGCATAGCTGGACATGCCTCAACTGCCCACTACGGAGAGGACAAAAGACAACTCCATATACGTGGTGAAGATTCACAAACTAGCAGACTAGAGACAAAAGCAAGTCTATATAAGAGAAACCTGAAACTATACCTGCAGGGCTAAAAGGGACTAGACCAATTGTCATACTTTTGCTCACACACACACACAGTAATAGAGAATTAATTCCTCTCATTATGCAATATACTTAAATTTGTAAATTAGTGATCAATT
Organism: Puntigrus tetrazona; assembly: GCF_018831695.1. Taxonomy (NCBI): domain Eukaryota; kingdom Metazoa; phylum Chordata; class Actinopteri; order Cypriniformes; family Cyprinidae; genus Puntigrus; species Puntigrus tetrazona. The sequence goes on from NC_056716.1 coordinate 16,121,169, forward strand.
ATCTAGTATTATCTATTCAATTTAATGTTAATGTGATAACTGTTCAATCACCACTCTATTTTAATACTACTCAAATAATAAAGTTCTTATTGGCCTTTTTATTTATCTGTTACTCACTTTATTTTACTCTGGCTTTTGTTGGGAAAAAATCTTCGTTGTTTCCCTCCCAGGTTCAGGTCTGTCAATGATGAGACTTACTCTTAAATTTAAAATCTTAATAAGTTTAATAAAGTCAGAATAATTGAGACTGAGCTCAGGATACAGAACAACAGCATCAAGGCATGCAGGGCAGTCCTGTATGCTCACACTACATTTCACACAATATTTATATTCTTGTGCTTGGGTCTTCCTCCCATTCAGGTGTCCTTCACAGAACCAGGTGCAGTTGTTTCTTCTCGACCAGTAGATGAGCTCAGCAGTCTCCATATCTTGTTTCTGTAGATAAGACATTTTTACAGCACATACACACATAATATCAAAATGGAAAAACACATAATATCAAATGGAAAAACACAGCCTTTATGAGGCCTGGGCACAGTGCTTCTATTGAGTAAAACCTGTAAAACATAAATCCTTTAAAACATAAATCCACAATTCCCTCTCTTGATCTCTCTAAAAGAGATCACAACTTTGCTCCACTTCTTCCTCACAGTGAATCACCTGGTATAAGTCAAATTCCCACAGGCAATCTTTTCCTTTTCCCTTACCAGAGTTAGTTTTGCTTCTCCCACCCCTTATGACATCTCTTTTGTGTCTGCCTTGAGGTCCCTCCACTCTCTTGTTCCATTCCACAGTATCAACGTTATTATTACTACAACAATTCCCACCCAACATGTGACCACCTTGTAACAACATTATCCTCATGATTTAGCACCAGAATTATTATCTGCTTGTTGTTTGTCCCTCCTCGGGTTGGTCTGTTGCCGTTTTCCCGTCTCCCGTCTCCTTCTCCCTCTTCTCTCTCTCTGACCTTCTCGAAGGTCAGCCTCAACTGTTGTCAGAAACCTGCTAGGGTCATAACAGAAACAGCAAGCAGACAAGTGAAACCATGTGTTACCTTTTTCCAGCCAACTGTACAGTGAAAGCAGGTTCGCGCAGGTATTTTCATGGGCTCTGACCACCTGAGGGGGGCAGACCATTTTCGTTTCATTTGTTTCCAGCCTCACCCACTGCTCGTCATGTCCTCTTTTCATGTCCAATTCCTGTTGCTCTATTTCAGGCCAAAACGTCTGTGTGGAAAATGTGTTAATAACAGCTCTTACTTTTTTGTTTGTAGGCCTTAGGTTTATCAGTAGTGTACCCATCCCCAGGCATTGGGGCCCATGGGCCAGGAAATTATGGCGTCCAGTGGTTAATTCAAAAGCAGTAAATCCAGTGGTTCTGTTTATTGAACATCTCACATACATTAAATCTATTGGTAATGCTTCTACCCAATTCACAGAAGTGCTTGCACAGATTTTGGCTATTTTGTTTTTATGGTCAGGTTCAGTCGTTCAACTTTACCTTGGCTTTTATTATGGTATACTCCTCCATATTAGTGCTTCTGGGAAGGATGCAGCTTGCTCTCTAATTATAAACTCAACACTCGTCTTTGTTGAAATTGTTTCTGGTATAGCACACCACTCACAGTTTTTCCTGTGGTTGTCACATCTAAATCTAAAGGTTGGCCATAGTCTGGGGTTTGTAGAGCAGCAGCCTTTGCCATGTCCCCTTTACGGTAATTAAGGCCTGTTTAGCCTCTGTTGTCAAATTCAATTCACCCTTTACTTTTTTTATTCCTATTTCCTTCACTAAAGCTCTAAATGTATACACAAAAATGCATTTGCCAGATCTATACAGTAGAAGTCGGTGTGTTCTGGGGTCAATCTGGTTAAAATGGTGTAAGGATTTGAAGTGGGCAGTTGTATTGTCATAACCTCTCATTTATTTTTCTCAGGTCATTTACCATTCTATATTTCCCTGTGTAGTGTTTAATGACAGGCAGTGACCAGGGTGTTCCACTCAGAGGTGGTCTCACACAGCACTCCCTTGTTCAATAGACTCTGAATGGTGGGGGCAATACCAGTCATGGCCTCACAATTATTTCTATACTGTCTCTCCTTTACCACTGTTGTTTTGTCTATTTCAAAAGACACTGGTTGAATATCACAATAACCCACATCCTCACTTCCTGTTGACCATAACTTTTCTGGTAGGTTGGCTAGCATCTCTTCTGCCCCTGGCCCATCCATTACAGCATTAGTCTTTTCTCTGTTTGACCTTAACTTCTCGTACCTGCCCTCACATATTTCCTCTATGTGTAGTCTGTGACCTCCTGTCATGTGCTATCTTTCCCAACCCTGCCTCTCATCTTCCCAATCTACTGCCTGTTTTAGTCTTTTTACCATGGGCCCTAAGGCCTTTGCTCCGTGGTGTTTACTTATCATTAAGGAAATGTGTGGTACAGAGACAGTTTTCATTTCAAACCAGTCATATTTTTTCCTTACTTAACCTTACTTCCACAGCTACCCCTTCCTTTCCAATGTATATGACTGAGCCTTTCAGGTTGGTATCTCTTTGATCTACATATTGGCTAAACTCTGTTGCATAAACCTCATCATTGCTTTTTGTCATAGTATAAAGTACAGTATAATGGGTCAGAAACTGTCAGGAAGTGTCTCAACAGGTCTGGTCTCTGGTTTATCAGCTGCCTAAAGTTGGTTTTTTCTGGATGCAGCACTCTGACCCAATAAATGTCCACTCCCACTCTTCCTTTTTTAGTTAATACCCATTGACCAGCTGCAGGTACTAGACCACCCTTAATGGAACAGTTTTGTGTTTTTCCATTTGGAAAAGTTAAAATTATGCCCTCTGGGCTACACAGAATTTTCACCCCAATTTTACTAACAGGTCTCGTCCCAGCAGAGCAGAGGCACACTGGCACAGCATAATAAAGTCCTTTCTCAACCATTCCAGCCTGATTGTATAGAAGTAGGCCCCAGTGTCCACTAAGGCCTGTACTGGCTGTCTGTTGACCAGTATAGTTAGGTAGGGCTCAGCCTCAGCCCCCTTACAGGTTCTCTGTTGGTCTCGTCAATAATCCGCCTGGTCTGCCTGGCCCCAGACTGGGCTTTGTCTGGGCACCTGTTGGTTGGTAGACCATGGGACATTTCTGGGGACACCTCTTCCTCTTCCTGAGGCCCTCCTCTGACAGGAGCCCGTCCCCGTGCAGGAGGTTGTCCCCGTCTATTCAGTGGGCAGTCTTTTCTCCAGTGATCACCTGCTCCGCACATATAACACCCCTGCTCTCTCCCTGGTCTCCCGTAATTCCCCCTATAATTTTGGTTTTCCACCCATTTCCATAAGGTGGCTAGTCCGGCAGCAGGTCATATGGATAATCATATGGGCCCTGAGGCTGATAGTTTGCTTCCCCTTGTGACACTTCCTGTCCCTTCATCCCCTGATTCATTACAGGCATTTGCAGAGCTCCCTCTCTAGGCTTCTTTTTATTCTTTTCTTTTTCTGCCTCTATTTGCAATTTTAGTAGTTGTGTTTTCAGTTTGTCTACCTCAGAATCCTCCCTTTCTTGTTTTTCCATGGCTTTGTCTACATAGTAAATGAAATACCTGGCCCATGTCTCTCCACTACCCCCACACATTTCTGGACTGTTTTCTATTTGTTGTTTTGCTTTTTCTGGAACTCCCTTCACTACTGCCTGCCTGTAAAACTCTTTACAGATGTCACTGCAATCTGGGTGCTGCCCTGTCCTTTCTTCCCATTCAGCTTCTGTCCTATGCAGATATGCTGATGCAGATTCTTCTGCTCCTATCTTAAATTTGATAGATTGATAAGTCATTTTTTGGTGTTGGATATAGGTTTGTAAGAGCCCTGCTTATTTGGGTAATTACTTTTGACAGTGGTTTCTCATTGGCCATGTCTTCTATTCTAGCTTCATCCTCTAAAGTAGTCATCTGGGTTCTGGTAAGCAGATGTCCCATTAGAGGCCCTAAAGTCCCCTATTGCTAGTTCATTACCATGGGTTAATGTGGTGAGTTTATTTAACCATCTCATTCCTCCCTTAGTTATATCTGGCAATTTCTGCAGTACTGCATTCATGTCTGCATTTCCCCATGGTCTATACTCTGGATTCTGTTGTCCTCCTATCCTGTACAGTGGATACTGGGTTGGGTATGTTGTTCTAACCCCCATGTCTTTCTTTAAATTTAAGGCTTGTAATAAGGTTGTTCCTGAGGCACCTCCTTCTTCTCCTTTGTGTGGGCTGGTAGCTGTACCAGCCCTCTGTTGGGCCTGTGCCGCCTGTTTATAACCCCAGTCTATGTCCAGCTCATATCCAGTGATTGTTACACTATCCTTTTCTTCACCCCTGACCTTTAGCTAGGCTTAGCCCTTTCATTGAATCTTCCCTACATTCTTCTCTGATTTCCCTTTCCCTACTTTCGAGTTCTGCCCTCAGCATTCTGACATTTTCCTCCTCATGTATACTTTCTCCTCCATACAGACTACCTACTCTGCTTCCACATGCTGCCTCCTCCTTATCCACACCCGTCAGTCTCTTCCTTTCTCCAGTCAGCTGCCCTACGTGTCGCTCTAATTCCACTACTTCCTGAGTTCTCTGAAGTATTTCTCTGTCTAAACTACTGTTAATTATTGAACTCATGGGTTGTTTTGTCAGTTCTTCATTTATTAGCTCTCTTACTCTTTTTTCTTCTTCTAACCTAGCCTCCTCACTTTGTTCTACCTCAACTGTCCCTCCTGTCAGGACAAACCTTCCATTTTTATTTGCCTGTTTGGTTGTCGTGGACACTTCCCCTGCCACAACATGCATCACAGGCAGCATTAAAGGAGCGGAAGGGACTTTTCTGCATAAGGGGGCCTAGGTTTTTTCTTCTTCTGATTGTTTCTCATTAATAGCTGCAATTTTTACCCTGCAGACCATAACACTTTTATTCTGCTCCATATTCTAGTCTGATAGGCCTTTTCTTTCACCTCTTTTCTAATTTCCCTTTAGTAAAAAATGTTGCAGCTTGCCTGTTCTGTACCGCCATTTTATGCTCTTTGTCTGCTCTTTTTCTTCTTCTCTCATTATGGCCCTTAATAGTTCCCCTTTGTTCTCAGTGGAATTGTCCCACCCATTAATACACTCTAATTGCTTCCATGCCTTTTCTAATTCTCTTGTCACCCTTGGTTTTTCTTTAATTTCAGCCTGTGCCAACATTTGTCTACTCAATTTATCCCATACTTCCTTATAGGTAGTCATTTTATCAGTTTATTTTTTTTACCCTAGTCCAATTACACTTCTCACAATTTGGATTATGACCAAACAGTCTGCACCATCAGGTTATTGGGGTGTTTGTATGTCTAACTTTTCTATGCTTCCCTATGGGTACTAATTGGCTTTTTATTATATAATCTAACACCACCTATTTTCCCAGGATCAATGTCCTTAATACAGAAACCACTGTGTGTGTACTGCTTCTTTCACTCTTGTTTTATTTTTGTCATTCAGTGTCCCAATCTCTTGGGCTCATACATTCAGCTTTCTCCGCACTTGAGGCCAAACCCTCGCGTCCGTTCCTACGGGTCACACTTAAGTGACGGTCCAGAGAGGGTGCGCGACAATTTGGTCTCAAAATACTCGAGATCAGCTTATCTCATTCACACACACACTCAGGTACACACACAGATCGATATAACACCACACTTCACAATATTTCTTATACCTTTTTGTACCACGCCGGGTTTTACAAACTGTATTTTACCACGCGGGTTTCACAAACTGCAACTTACTACGCCGGGTTTCACGAACTGTAGAGTACCACGCCGGGTTTCACGAACTGTAAGTTACCACGCCGGGTTTCACGAAATCACCCTTTTAGTGAATTTCAGCCTTGCCAGGACATTAATTTTACAGCTCAACCATGCCAGGAAATTAATACTACAGTTCAACCTTGCCAGGAAATTACCTTTTGCAGTTCAACCTTGTCAGGAAATTACTTATACAGTTCAACCTTTCTAAAAGGACATTACCATTTTTCTATTCATTTTGACTGCATTTACTTCTTTAAATCTTTTGAATTCGTCAATTATTCTGATTTCAATATACAGAAAACCACTGGTGCCTCCACCACTTCAACCAGATAATTTAGAGTAATCAATCCTGCAGTTCTTTTATGAAAAAGGTGACTGCTTACCTGTTTCGTTGTTCAGTACTGATGGTTGAAGCAGAGGATTCCCAGCAGAGACCTCGTCTCAGACAGATCCGGGTGCCCCCTCCAAATTGTTGGGAAAAAATCTTCGTTGTTTCCCTCCCAGGTTCAGGTCTGTCAATGATGAGACTTACTCTTAAATTTAAAATCTTAATAAGTTTAATAAAGTCAGAATAATTGAGACTGAGCTCAGGATACAGAACAACAGCATCAAGGCATGCAGGGCAGTCCTGTATGCTCACACTACATTTCACACAATATTTATATTCTTGTGCTTGGGTCTTCCTCCCATTCAGGGTGTCCTTCACAGAACCAGGTGCAGTTGTTTCTTCTCGACCAGTAGATGAGCTCAGCAGTCTCCATATATTGTTTCTGTAGATAAGACATTTTGTACAGCACATACACACATAATATCAAAATGGAAAAACACATAATATCAAATGGAAAAACACAGCCTTTATGAGGCCTGGGCACAGTGCTTCTATTGAGTAAAACCTGTAAAACATAAATCCTTTAAAACATAAATCCCACACTTTCTAATATTAATTACTCCCAGTCAAATGAAAAGTCACCACCAAGTAAGTTTTAACTCCCTCTTTTCTCTATCTTCCTCCTCTTGCACACACTCCGTCACAAGAGCCTGCTCCAAGGTCACAGGTCAACCCCCCTTACTTTGCCTACCTTCCTTCTCACTCTTCCCTCCTTTTTTTCCCTTTGTTCTATATCTTCCCACTCCGTATTTTCTTTATCACTTTGCAACTACTATGTTCTTATTTTAAGTTGATTTCTTGATTTACTCAAATTAAATCTAATTCATTTAATATCTCTTCTTAATTTTTTCCTATAACATACAATTATTCCAAAAATAACAAGTATCAAATTTTCACTTGCCCCCTTGTGTTCAGCTCTCGCCTTTGCTTTTGCACCGCATAGGAGGTCCTGCCAACAGCTAGATAGTTTTCACTCTATCAACTCCTCTTATTTGGTGCAGCCACCTGATTTCAGATAAGGATCATACAGAATCAAGCAACATAATAATACATACTAAACTTCCAGCATATGTTTAAAATTTCCAATTAATACAAAACAGTTTGAATCCAAATTACTGCATATATATATCTATTCAATCATTTCATTCTCTCCTCATACACTAAAGCATTCTACTCCTTTCTTCTTTCTCTCCTTTTCCTAGTCTCCTTAACACCTAGTGACACCCTTCACTTTTTTTCCTTTTCCTACCACACCACACCCTTATATTATAATATTCCCTTTATTTTATTTCTTTGGGTTTTAATTTATCAATTTGTATTTTGTATTTTGCTTGCACCAAGAGCTCTTTTGGTGAAACAAGTACAAAATTTAATTTTATTTCATCACATAATATAAACCTTCAAAACACAATTTAAATTAATTCACATATTATCGCCTAGCATATCATATAACTTCTCTCCAGTGATCCAACCACTAAATTTCCCTTTACTTAAATCTTGTTCTTATTTCTCTTTCTTTTTTCTTTATTTCTTCTTTGTTTCTATTATTTTATTTTATTAATTCATTCTTCTTCTTTTTTTTATTATTATTATTATGCAATTTGTCTCACTGACAGAAATTATACTCAATCTCATTTGCACATCATCCCCCAGTCCCATAACCAGCTCTCACTCGCACACACACAACTTCAATCTCTCCCTGACCCTCCCTGGAGAAATCTTTGCACAGCACACTTCCAACAATTTTCACTCAACTTTAGCAAACACGTCACATACAACATATAAGACAGCCAAAAATAAAGACAGATGCTGCAGGAATTTCACCTATTGTTAATCTTCAGCATCGATATATCCTGCACTAAAACTGCCCTACACTACTTTTTCAAATATTGTCATGGTCATCTTTATTATCAGTTTTGTTTTCTTCTTTCGTTACCTTTAGGAGGGTCAACTATTTCCTTTTATGTTGAATTGCTGCATTTCTACTGTTTTGTGTTTTTCTATCTCTCATTATGAGTTATCTGACCAACACCTCCCTTTAACATAGGAATTTTTCTGCCCGACAAGAGGAATTTAACCTAATTAGGACCTTTTTAACACCCTTTCAGGTCTTAACACCTGCAGGCGCGCAAACTAAAAACAACATAAACACTTCTCACAAGTGACCTGTCAGTTCTGCTCGCTCTTCCACTACCCTCATAGTAAAAAAGCAGCACGCTGCAGGCTTTTAGGGACTTCTATCCGTGCAAACCGATGTTTCCTCCTTTTTTCCCAAACATCGCGGTATCCATAGAATCCCCAGACCTCTAATCACCCATACACTCTATTAACTGTAAGTGAACTGCCTTTTTCTCAGCCCCCACTCATCAGCTAACAGTGACCATTGCAATGCATTCACTCAAAAATAAAATATCTAAACTAAAAATAACTTTAAAACCTTCAAAATGACTGCTTATTTTCCTGACACCTAAAATCCATTTATATATACATTTTTGTGTATTTTGAGTTCCATGCAGGAGAGGTTTTTATAATTACCATAGGTTGGTCAATCAGCAGACTACACAAAGAGGCATATAAGCAAACCTTTTATTTTTTCTTCTCTTCTTCTCCTCAAAACCTCTATCCTGCCCCACGTTGGGCGCCAAGTTATGACGTGAAATTTTATTGTTGATTTGGAGGCGAAGTCACTTCCCGAGCAAAGAGACTCTTACAGCAGGATCTTAGGTGTCAGGAAAACTTTATTGACAAGTCTGAGATAGCCACACCCCACATACCATCCGAGCAGATGAGTTCAATCTTAGGGCTTTTTGTCTTTGTCCTTTGTCTGTTCTATAGGGTCTGTGTGTGTGCATTTGACATGAGGCTCTCCTTATTTATGGTTTCTTTTATGAGAACTTGGTGACTTCTGACCTTTTCGTTTTTTCCTTAGGTTCCTTCCTATGGGAACTTGGTGGCTTATGACTTTATTGAATTTACCAGTTGATTTGTGTCTTGCAGACCCATCTGCCTTTGCACGCAATCTTCTAGCAGCAGAGACCATTATGTTTAAGAATGACACCATTATGTTTAACCATGGCACAAAAATAACATGTAGTTAACTCGTAAACGTATAGAAACTATAAAATAAAGCTGAAGGAAAACTTTGTCAGCATTAGGGTTAGTGTTAGGGTTAGGTAACGTTAGGGTTAGGATTAGGGTTAGGGTTAGGGTTAGGTAATGGGTTAAGGTTAGAGTTAGGGTTACCATGGTCGAGCGGGAAGGCGTCCGAGAAGTCGAATTTAACCCGACCAAGAATCGGCTAGATGAAGCGATGTCTGGACGCTTAAAGATTTAATGAAAAAATTATGAAAATGAAAAAATTATTTAATTAAAAAAGAGTTACTGTGTTGAAGGTTAGTTTGTGAGCCCAGGTCCTTTTGTAAAACTGACATCCAGGGCCTTTACTTTACTGAATGAAATCATGCCCAATAATGTGTTGCTGTTATGGGGTTAGTCTGTGAGTCTGGGTGTTTGGGCTTAGGTTTTGAACACTTAAAAATTTTCTCCAGGGTGGCGGGGGTCGAGTGGGAAATCGTCCGAGAAGTCGAACTTAACCCGACCAAGATCGGCTGGATGAAGCGCCTGGATGTTTGGGTTTAGATTTTGAACGCTCAAAAACTTCGTCCAGGGTGTCGGGGGTCGAGTGGGAAAGGGTTCAAGAAGTAGCACCTATCACGGCCCAATGTTTACACTCAGGATTTGCATGCTTAAAAATTTTCACCAGGGTGGCGGGGGTCGAGTGGGAAATCGTCCGAGAAGTTGCACCTAACACGGACAATATCGCCTGGATGAATCGCCTGGATGTCTGGATTTAGGTTTTGAACACTTAAATATTTCTTCCAGGGTTACCATGGTCGAGTGGGAAAGAAATCGCACTTAACCATGCCAAGATCGGCTGGAAGAAGCGCCTGGATGTTTGGCCTTTTGTCTGGATGGTTTTGAACGCTTAAAAATTTCTTCCAAATTGGCGGGAGTCAAGTGGGAAAGAGTCCAAGAAGTAGCACCTATCACGGCCAAGATGGGCTAGACGAAGCGCCTGGATGTCTGGACTTAGGTTTTGACCGCTTAAAAATTTCTTCCAGGCTTACCATGGTTGAGTGGGAAAGCGTTCAAGAAGTCGCATCTATCCCGGCCACAATTTGATGGACGAAGCTCCTGAATGTCTGGACTTAGGTTTTGAACGCTTAAACATTTAATGAATAAAATCATACCCAAAAAACAGTTACTGTGTTGGGGTTAGTTTGTGAGACCAGGCCATGTGTAAAACTGACATCCAGGGCCTTTACTGAATGAAATCATGCCCATAAAAGTGTTATAGTAATGGAGTGAGTTTGTGAGTCTGGATGTTTGGGCTTAGGTTTTGAATGCTTAAAAATTTCTTCCAGGGTTACCATGGTCGAGTGAGAAAGCGCATAGAAGTTGCGCTTAACCCGGCCAAGATTGGCTGGATGAAGTGCCTGAATGTTTGGGCTTAGGTTTTGAACGTTTAAAAATTTTCTCCAGGGTGGAGGAGGTTGAGTGGGAAAGCGTCCAAGAAGTTGCACCAATCATGGCATGGCCAAGTCTGCACTTAGGTTTTGAATGCTTAAAAATTTCTTCCAGGGTTACCATGGTCAAGTGGGAAAGCTTCTGAGAAGTCGCACTTAACCCAACCAAGATCGGCTGGATGAAGCGTCTGGATGTTTGGGCTTAGGTTTTGAACACTTAAAAATTTCCCTCAGGGTTACCATGGTCAAGTGGAAAGAATCCGAGAAATCGCACTCAACCCGCCAATATCACCTGGATGTCTGGACTTAGGTTTTGAACGCTTAAAAATTTCTTCCAGTGTTACCATGGTCGAGTGGGAAACCGCCCAAGAAGTCGTACTTAACTCGGGCAAGATCGGCTGGTTGAAGCGCCTAGATGTTTGGTCTTAGTTTTTGAACGCTTAAAAATTTCATCCATGGTGGCGGGGTTCGAGTTGGAAAGCATCTGAGAAGTCACACCTATCCCGGCCAATGTCGCCTCGATTAAGCGCCTGGATGTCTGGACTTATGTTTTAAATGCTTAGAAATTTCCTTCAGGGTGGCAGGGGTCGACTGGGAAAGAGTCCAAGAAGTAGCACCTATCACAGCCAAGATTGGCAAGATGATGTGCCTGGATGTAGGGAATTAGGTTTAAATCTCTAAAATAATTTCTTTCAGGGTTACCATGGTCAAGTGGGAAACCGTCCAAAAAGTCGAACTTAACTCGGGTAAGATCGGCTGGAGGAAGCGCCTAGATGTTTAGGTTTAGTTTCTGAACGCTTAAAAATTTCGTTCAGGGTGGTGGGGTTTGAGGGAAAAAGTCATCCGAGAAGTCACACCTAACGTGGCCAATATCGGCTGGAAGAAGTGTCTGAACTTAAGTATTAAACGCGAAAAAAATTCCTCCTGGGTTACCATGGTTGAGTGGGAAAGCGGCCAATATCTCTTGGATGAAGGGCCTGCATTTTTGGACCTAGGTTTTGAATGCTTAAAAATTTCTTCAAGAGTTACCATAGTCAGTGGGAAACAGTCAAGAAGTCGAACTTAACTCAAGTTCGGCTGGATGAAGCGCCTAGATGTTTGGTCTTAGCTTTTGAACGTTTAAAAATTTCCTCCAGGGTGGTGGGGGGCGAGTGGGAAAGAGTCCAAGAAGTAGCTCCTATCCCGGCCAAGATCGGTTAGGTGAAGTGCTTGGATGTTTGGACTTAGGTTTTGAATGCTTAAAAAAAAAAAGAGCCAAAGAAGTAGCTCCTATCACGGCCAAGATCGGCTAGACGAGGCGCCTGGATGTCTGGACTTAGGCTTTGAACACTTACAAATTTCTTCCAGGGTTACCATGGTCGAGTGGGAAAGCCTCCGAACAGTCGCACTTAACCCTATCAGTATCACCTGGAGGAAGCGCCTGGATGTCTGGGGTTAGGTTTTGAATGCTTACAAATTTCTTCCAGGGTTACCATGGTCGAGTGGGAAAGTGTCTGAGAAGACGCTCTTAACCTGTCCAATATCTCCTGGATGAAGCGCCTGGATGTGTGGACTTAAAAATTTCCGCCAGGGTTACCATGGTCGAGTGGGAAAGTGTCCAAGAAGTAGCACCTATCACGGCCAAGATCTGGTAGACGAAGCGTCTGGATGTCTGGACTTAGATTTTGAACGCTTAAAAATTTCTTCCAGGGTTACCATGGTCGGAGTGGAAAAGCGTCCAAAACTCACACTTAACCCGCCGATATTGCCTGGATGTCTGGACTTAGGTTTTGAACGTTTAAAAATGTAAAAAATCGAAGCGCCTGGATGTCTGACTAAGGTTTTGAATGCGTAAAAATTTCTTCCAGGGTTACCATGGTCGAGTGGGAAAGCGTCCGTGAAATCTCACCTATCCCGACCAAAATCGGCTGGATGAATCGCCTGGATGTCTGGGCTTAGGTTTTTGAACGCGGCAAAAATTTCCTCCAGGTTTACCATGGTTGAGTGGGAAACCGTCCAAAAATTCAAAGTTAACTCGGGCAAGATCGGCTGGATGAAGTACCTGGATGTCTGGACTTACTGCTTAATTAATTCAATTGCCTTTAAAGTAGCTGATCTTTAAACAGCGTTTGGCTGTTTTTAACTACTTACCTAATGCTCTTATGCTCTAGTAATTGGCGATTCTATTGTACGGAACGTGAAAATAGAGACACCAGCCACCATAGTCCAATGCTTACCGGGAGCCAGAGCGTCTGACATCTTGTCAAATTTAAAAGTGCTGGCTAATGCTAAACGTAAATTTCGTAAGATTGTTATTCACGTCGGCGCTAATGATGTTCGACTTCGCCAGTCGGAGATCACTAAAAATAATATTAAAGAGGTGTGTGAATTTGCAAGCACAATGTCGGACAATGTAATATGCTCTGGTCCCCTCCCTGCTTACCGGGGTGATGAGATTTACAGCAGATTGCTGGGTCTCAATGGCTGGATGTCTAAGTGGTGCCCGCAGAACAACATAGGCTTTATAGACAATTGGATGAGTTTCTGGGGCAGACCTGACCTGTTGAAAAGAGATGGTCTTCACCCCTCTTGGGGTGGTGCCGCTCTTCTATCTAGAAATATGGCATATAGTCTTATAGCTCCAACATGACCAACTAGTGCCCAGGTCAGGAAGCGGACAGACCGGCTAAACCGACCGTCTGCTAGCTGCCTCACGTCACAAAAGGCAGTTAATTCTCAGCACATAGAGACTCTTTCACCTAGATATCACACTATAGAGACTGTGTCTGTTCCCTGAATTAGAATATGCAGAGAACGTCCAAACCTAATCAAAAGCAATAATTGAATTAATGTCCAACAAATTAAAACTACCTATAAATCAAATAAGCAAACGATAAAACTTGGCTCGCTAAATATTAGATCACTTTCCACAAAAGCACTTTATGTATATGATTTGATCAATGATCAGAAGCTAGATTTGACAGAAACCTGGCTAAAACCAGATGATTATATTACTCTAAATGAATCTACCCCAAAATTATTTCTATAAAAATGAGCCACGTTTAAAAGGTAGAGGGGAGGTGTTGCTACAATTTATAACAATATTCTTAGTACTTCTCAGAGGGCAGGCTTTAAGTATAACTCATTTGAAGTTTTGGTGCTGCATATAACATTATCTACAGAATCATGTGCTAGTGATAAATCTTCTGTCATGTTTATACTGGCTACTGTATACAGGCCACCAGGGCACAGCACAGATTTCATCAAAGAATTTGCTGATTTTCTAACTGAGTTAGTACTGGCCGCAGATAAAGTCTTAATTGTTGGCGATTTTAATATCCATGTTGATAATGAAAAGACTCATTAGGATCAGCTTTCTTAGACATTTTAAACTCCATTGGGGTTAGACAACACGTCTCTGGACCTACTCATTGTCAAAATCATACTCTAGATCTAATACTGTCACATGGAATGGATGTTAAAATGGTTGAAGTACTGCAGCAAAGTGATGACATTTCAGATCACTATCTAGTCTTGTGTGAACTCTGTATAGTTAAACCTGTAAACTCTGCACCTTATTACAAGTATGGTAGAACCATCACTTCCACCACAAAAGAAAGCTTTCTAAATAACCTTCCTGACTTATCTCAATTCCTTAGTTCATCCAATACGATGCAAAACTTGATGATGTAACAGAAACTATGCACTCTCTTTTTCTAGCACTTTAGATACAGTTGCTCCTTTGCACTTAAAAAGATAAAAGAAAACAATCTGACTCCATGGTATAATGAAAACACACGCACCTAAAGAGAGCAGCCCGGAAAATGGAGCGCAGGTGGAGAAAAACCAAATTAGAAGTATTTCGTATTGCCTGGCGGAAGAGTATGCTGTCATACAGAAAAGCATTAAAAATAGCAAGATCTGATTATTTTTCATCCCTTTCAGAAGAAAACAAACACAACCCCGGTATTTATTCAGTACAGTGACTAAATTAACAAAAATAAAGCATCAACAGGTGCTAATATGCCCCAAGAGTATAGCTGCAATGAGTTCATGAATTTCTTTACTTCTAAGATTGATACCATCAGAGATAAAATTGTAACTATGCAGCCGTCAACTACAGTTTCACATCAGATAATGAGCTTTAGATCCCCTAAGGAAAAATTACACTCTTTCTCTATTATAGGAGAAGAAGACTTGTACAAACTTGTTAAATCATCTAAACCAGCAACATGTATGTTAGACCTATTCCATCTAAACTATTAAAAGATCTGCTTCCAGAAGTCATAGATCCTATTTTGAACATTATTAATTCATCATTGTCGTTAGGTTATGTTCCCAAAACCTTTAAACTGGCTGTAGTTAAACCTCTCATTAAGAAACCACATCTTGATCCCAAAGACTTAGTAAATTACAGACCAATCTCTAATCTCCCTTTTCTGTCAAAGATACTAGAAAAGGTAGTATCCTCACAACTGTATTCCTTTTTAGAAAAAAATGGTGTCTGTGAGGATTTCCAATCAGGTTTTAGACCGTACCATAGTACTGAGACTGCTCTCATTAGAGTTACTAATGACCTGCTTCTATCATCTGATCGTGGTTTTATCTCGTTATTAATGCTATTAGATCTTAGCGCAGCATTCGATACTATCGATCACAACATTCTCTTGGATAAACTAGAAAACTATGTTGGCATTAGAGGAAGCGCCTTAGCATGGTTTACATCATATCTATCTGACCGCTATCAGTTTGTGGCATTAAATGAGGAGGTATCATATCGATCAAAAGTGAAATATGGAGTTCCTCAAGGCTCAGTGCTAGGACCGTTACTTTTCAACCTTTACATGTTACCTCTGGGAGATATTATCAGGAGTCATGGTGTTAGCTTTCACTGCTATGCTGATGATACTCAGCTCTATATTTCAGCGCAGCCTGGTGATACACACCAAATTGAGAATCTAACAGAATGCATAGTCGATATAAAAAGCTGGATGATGAGTAACTTCTTAATGTTAAATTCTGAAAAAACAGAGGTGCTAATAATTGGACCTAAAACCCCACATATAATAATCTAGAACACAGCCTATCACTTGATGGCTGCTCTGTTAATTCTTCATCATCAGTTAGGAACCAAGGTGTGCTGTTTGACCGCAATCTTTCCTTTGAAAATCATGTTTCTAGCATCTGTAAAACTGCGTTTTTCCATCTTAAAAATATATCTAAATTACGACCTATGCTTTCAACCTCTAATGCAGAAATATTAATTCATGCGTTTATGACCTCAAGGTTAGATTATTGCAATGCTTTATTGGGTGGTTGTTCTGCACGCTTAATAAACAAACTTCAGCTAGTCCAAAACGCAGCAGCCAGAGTCCTTACTAGAACTAGGAAGTATGATCACATTAGCCGGTTCTGTCAACACTGCACTGGCTCCCTATCAAACATCGAATAGATTTTAAAATCTTATTAATTACCTATAAAGCCCTGAATGGTTTAGCTCCTCAATACTTGAGCGAGCTCTTATCACATTATAGTCCTGCACGTCCGCTGCGTTCTCAAAACTCTGGCCATTTGATAATACCTAGAATATCAAAATCAACTGCGGGCGGCAGATCTTTTTCCTATCTAGCACCTAAACTCTGCAACAATCTCCCTAACTCTGTTCGGGAAGCAGACACACTCTGACAGTTTAAATCTAGATTAAAGACACATCTTTTTAACTTAGCCTACACATAACACACCAACACACCTTTTATTATTCAAATCCGTTAAAGGATTTTTAGGCTGCATTACTTAGATTTGCTGGAACCGGGAACACTACTCCTACAATCACGATGTACTTGTGACATCGTAAAAGAATGGCATCTACGCTAATATTAGTCCTGTTTCTTTCTCAATCTGTTTTCACAGTTTGTATCCAGACTAGATGGTGGATCAGCACCCAGAGATTATGTTCATCAGAGACCAGAACACCTAGATGCGCCCGTCGACAGATCACCAGATCCTGATGCACACACACACACACGCACATGCACACACTAAGTCATTTACACTACCTGACACAGCTGCGTTTAAAATTGAACTGGAAGTTAAGTGCTGGGCGTCCGGTCAGAGGAGAACTGACCCCAACTGAGTCTGGTTTCTCCCAAGGTTTTTTTTTTCTCCATTCTGTATGCATGGGGTTTTGTTTCCTTGCCGCTGTCGCCTCTGGCTTGCTTGGTTGGGGACACTTAAGTTCTAGTGACTATCGTTAAATTGACTACAGAGACCGTCTCTGCATTTAATAAGAAATTGGTCACTCTCGTCACTATACATCCCTGTCATTATACTGTACAGTGCTTTGATGCAAGCTGTGTTGTTAAAAGCGCTATATAAATAAAAATGATTGATTGATTGATTGACTAAACTGAACGCGCTATTTTCCCGCGTATTTAACCGATCACTGTCAGGAGGCCAATCAGTTTTCAGTATCTTCGGTGCGTCATCAAACCTGTGCGTAAACCTGCTTGAAAATGAATGTTTAAAGAAAAAAATATAAGATATTACTGAAAATATCAAGCATTTGATACAGTGATTCATTAGTTTTATTTATTTTATTCATAATTTTCTTATTAAAATCCTCGGAATGCCTTCCTAATGATATATTTAATTTTCTTGAAGCATAGATTTTTATTGGAACATAAAAAAAAAAAAAAAAAAAAAAAAAAAAAAAAAAAAATTCTGTTGACAAAATTCCTGCTAAATTGGCTGGTTTTCACAGACAAGCTCTTTTCACCATTTTTCACCCCACAACTATTTCATATGAAATAACAAGGGCATATTATTTAAAAACAGATCTTTATTTTATCGTTGGCTCAAAGGAGGTATTCTTTTAGTAAGATGCAAGTAATTTAGTTCATTTCAGTGGGTAATTGTTGTCGTATACAGGATTTCCTCAGAAAATCCAATCACCTGTGAAACCAGGAGAATTAGCATTTTTTCCAAAAGTGTGCACATTTGAAAAACTGTATTTGTTTTAAGACAACAATATATTAATTAATACGATTTTAACAAATGCTCTTTGTTCTGTGTCCTTTGCTCTTCTTTATTTGGTTATATCTCTTGTGTTAAAGAATGAATACTGCCAAATAAATGTTGTATCAAAATGAAGGAAGTGTCTTACAAACTACTTCATAGAATTGATTACATTTGGAAATATTTAAGCTTAACATTTCGTATAGCTGTCAACTTTGGTAAACAAAAGAAAACTATTTAGCATCTTTCTTTTCTCATTTACTCAAGATTGTTTTGGAAAGGTTTGGAATTGTGTATTAATAGAAAATTGGAGTTTATGAAAGAAATGTGTATCAACAGTATATGTACAGTTGTGGCCAAAGGTTTGGAGAATGACATAAATATTGGAAATTGGAAAAGTTGCTGCTTAAGTTTTTGTAATAGCAATTTGCATATACTCCAGAATGTTATGAAGAGTGATCAGATGGATTGCATAGTCCTTCTTTGCCATGAAAATGAACTTAAACCTGAAAAAACTTTCCACTGCATTTCATTGCTGTCATTAAACGACCTGCTGAGATCATTTCAGTAAAGCGTCTTGTTAACTCAGGTGAGAATGTTGGCGAGCACAAGGCTGGAGATCATTATGTCAGGCTGATTGGGTTAGAATGACAGACTTGACATGTTAAAAGGAGGGTGATGCTTGAAATCATCGTTCTTCCATCGTTAACCATGGTGACCTGCCAAAGAAAGCGCGTGCAGCCATCATTGCGTTGCATAAAAATGGCTTCACAAGCAATGATATTGTGGCTACTAAGATGGCACCTAAATCAACAATTTATAGACTCATCAAGAACTTCAAGGAAAGAGGTTCAATTCTTATTAAGAAGGCTTCAGGGCGTCCAAGAAGAAAGTCCAGCAAGCGCCAGGATCGTCTCCTAAAGAGGATTCAGCTGCAGGATCGGAGAGCCACCAGTGCAGAGCTTTCTCAGGAATGGCAGCAGGCAGGTGTGAGCGCATCTACACGCACAGTGAGGCCAAGACTTTTGGAAGATGGCCTGGTGTCAAGAAGGACAGCAAAGAAGCCACTTCTCTCCAAAAAACATCAGGGACAGACTGATCTTTTGCAAAAAGTATGGTGAATGGACTGCTGAGGACTGGGGCAAAGTCATATTCTCCGATGAAGCCCCTTTCCGATTGTTTGGGGCATCTGGAAAAGGCTTGTCTGGAGAAGAAAAGGTGAGCGCTACCATCAATCAGTCCTGTGTCATGCCAACAGTAAAGCATCCTGAGACCATTCATGTGAGAGGTTGCTTCTCATCCAAGGGAGTGGGCTCACTCACAATTTTGCCCAAAAATACAGCCATGAATAAAGAACGGTACCAAAACACCCTCCAACAGCAACTTCTTCCAACAATCCAACAACAGTTTGGTGAAGAACAATGCATTTTGCAGCACGATGGAGCACCGTGCCATAAGGCAAAAGTGATAACTAAGTGGCTCGGGGACCAAAACGTTGAAATTTTGGGTCCATGGCCTGGAAACTCCCCAGATTTTAATCCCATTGAGAACTTGTGGTCAATCCTCAAGAGGCGGGTGGACAAACAAAACCCACTACTTATGACAAACTCCAAGAAGTGATTATGAAAGAATGGGTTGCTATCAGTCAGGATTTGGCCCAGAAGTTGATTGAGAGCATGCTCAGTCGAATTTCAGAGGTCCTGAAAAGAAGGGCCAACACAGCAAATAATGACTCTTTGCATAAATGTCATGTAATTGTCGATAAAAGCCTTTGAAACTTTCAGTACATCACAGAAACAACTGAAACAAAGATCTAAAAGCAGTTTCGCAGCAAACTTTGTGAAAACTAATATTTGTGTCATTCTCAAAACTTTTGGCCACAACTGTATAATTAATCAGGATTAAGTTCATCAGGGTCACCCATTTTTGATTGAATGTCGTTTTGAGGATGTACTGAATCAATCATGTGACCCTGTATAAAGAGTCAACCATGTGTTTTTAACCCTGGAAAAAAATTCTACTAATATTATTCTTATTAAACAGTTTATTTACCATTTATACAAACATACATAAAATAAAAATGTACGTTGTAGCAACCTGTGTGTGTGTGAGAGTGTATATATGTGTGTGTGTGTGTGTGTGTGTGTGTGTGTGTGTGTGCGCGTGCTGCTTCAAGAGATCAAACATATACTTGTGTTGTCTTTCAGTTGTTCTTAAATCATTCGTAATCATTTGTCCTTTATATTATAGAGTGAAAACATGGGGCCAAGGATGA
This sequence comes from Puntigrus tetrazona, assembly GCF_018831695.1. Lineage (NCBI taxonomy): Eukaryota > Metazoa > Chordata > Actinopteri > Cypriniformes > Cyprinidae > Puntigrus > Puntigrus tetrazona. The sequence goes on from NC_056716.1 coordinate 16,141,159, forward strand.
CGGATGATTTAAATCAAGCATGATTTTATTCAAACTGAGCTAACATGTAAAATATGAAGCTAACGTATGAAAGTTATTCCTACGTTTAAAAAATAAATGAGAAAAAAATCAAGGTGGATATTTCTGAGATGCTGAAACAGCATGAACTATCAATGATTCATCTAAATCAGCTTTAGTAGTACTCCATTAGGTTCATTTATTTACAGTGAAGCTCATTTTGATTGGTTGACTTTCCACTTCCTCTTCAGTGATCATGTGTGCACGGTTCTGGACAGGAGATGAAACGCCTCTCTTCTCTGGACAGGTGACCATTGTCTGGAAATCCCTTCATCAGCGAGATCACGAGGGGCATGTGGCTCACCAAGAAGCTTCTGAAGACATGAACACTACGTGTCCTACAAAGAGAAGCAGACACATCACAAGTTAAGAGACTCAGACACTGAAACACGGCACATACTGTACAATGAGAACAGAACAGGAAACGGTTTTGTTGGGTTCAACATGAGAAGGTTGTGTTCTCCTCCATCTACAGGATGAAGATCTGTAGCTCTCGGGCCTCACACACACTGATACTGATAAACATACTAGTGAGTCAACAAACCACTGTTAGCTTGCTGGGATATAGGTGGTTTCATCGGGTACACACCTGGCCTGAAGTTAATGTCGGGTTTTAATTTTTTTGTAGTTTTTTGTTGGAACAGTGAACACTGCCAGGGTATTTATTTTTTAACTTATAAGAGGACAATAATGCAAGAGGAATATCAAATTCTTCTTTTCAATGTAAAAATACTGCAACATTTTCAAAAATTCAAAAACAATGGACTTGTAAAAAGCCCCCGAAATAATCATTTGTAATGTTAGTGAGGAGTGACCAAGAAAGCGTCTCAGAGCCAGTAAACGCTATGAGAAGAGTGACTGTACATCTTAAAATAGCACCATGCATGGTTGTTTGTCCGCACCCAAACTATCCACTGCGGCCAAAGCACAATAAACTCCTTTTCCAAGACTCTTGGCTTAAGTAAGTGAGGGCTTCTGGGAATCCATGCTCTAGTCTCATGAGATCAAGTTAATAATTTCAGATCTGACAGCATCTAAAATGTTCTGGTGTCACAAGAGGAGGCATACAGTGAGAAGTGTCTGGTTTCCACAGTGAACTTCAGGGTAGTAAAGCTCTTCTGTAGGGACGTATGAGAGCTGAAGGTGTGAGAGAGTTAGGCTTTATCAACCACTGTGTGATATAATACAAAACCTCAACTCTCCCCAAACCAGAAACTCTCCCCATTAAAGACCAGGTCGTTTAAGAAGGAGTTAAACAGGACAGATGTAACAGTTTGTAATAAAATTTTACATTCAGTGCCAAGAAGCGTCAGAGCAGTACACTGTATACATAGAGTTATGGAGGACATATTAAGTACTAAAATATCACACCTTGTTGAATTAAATCTAGGTTGTACTCATTTCCGCAATCCTATATTGAAACAAAATGGGCTAATTTTACAGATATTAATAGCATATATTTCTCTGTTTTTATTGAGAATATGTTTAATACCTTAATACTTGCCATCTATTAACTAATAAGAGGTTATTAAACAGACAGTTTACTAAAACTCTAATGACATGTAGCTGAAAAGGTGCTTACTGATCGTGGAATGCCTAAAGTGGACTGTCAAATGTTGTCTAACTCAATGTTTGTAGGTATGTTAAAAGGAATATGGTTCACTGATTATTATTTACTGGATAAATACTTTGTATTCAGCTTCTGGTCAACCAGAAAATTCGTTTTCTTTGAATCAGTGAGCCTGAAAAGACCGGGCACCTAAATGGGACACTAATTTATGTTGTTATGAATCCAAACTATAAATCAAGTAATTTCTGTTAAATAATAAAAAAAGTATTAAAATATGTCTTTCTAGGCAATTTGTATTCTACTGTATTTGCAAAACCAGTTGCAGGACGTATTGAACTAAATATTTTAGTTTGTTTATTGCTATTTATTTGGTTAATTTCTTTACCTGATAATTTGCACAGATGTTGTGCAGCCCCACTGCCACAGTTAAAGCACCACGGTAAGGCAAACGAAAATATTACTGCTTAAAGGAATTTTACCCAACAAGTAAGATTTTGTTATCATTTACTCATCCTCAAGTAGTTCCAAACTTGTATGAATTTCTTTGTTCTCCCGAACACAAAGGAGGATATTTTGAAAAAAGTATGGAACAATGGTTTTGGGTCACCATTATTTTTTAGAATTTTTATTTTTGGGTAAACTTTTCCTTTAAGCATAAAAATGGCTTTATTGATATATTTGTTTTTGCAATTTACATTCTATGCATCCCCTTCTATTAATTTGAATCACTAAGAGATTTTTCTTCTGATTTCTTTCTTATTTTTGGTCCTTTTTCCTGTCCTGATTACAAAAAAAGTAATACTACTGTGATACAGCGAGATGTACAACTCCTGTTATATACATATTTACACTTTATTGTGGAGAAGCTACACATATTGATCTGTGGGTGGTTTCAGCTGCTGCTGTGTGTTCAGACTCCTGCAGCATCCACACAGAGATCTTCACCGACTGGAGCAGAGGATCCGAACCCTTCACCATCAGCCCATGATCCTCTGCTCTTTCTGGAGGCGACCAGGAAGCCGTTCCCTGCACGTCCTGTGTCACTCCTGCTCACCCTATACAAACAACCGGAAGCATTAATCTAGTCTGATCCTAACGAGACAATCCAGCCGTGACTGCTGTGAGTCAGATAAGTGTGTGTCTCTGGCCACCTGCTCAGTGTAACCAGGGGTGGCGCTCAATGTCCTCTAAAGTGGGCGGTCTGCGCGCCGATGCACTGAGACACCAGCCAATCAGCTGGCGGCACTCTGTTACACACAACACAGTGTTCAGGAAGACAGAAGCACACGCTTCACCTGGATCTGGACGTGACCTCTGTCTCTTGCCTGTGGACAGCTCTCTAGGGAAGCGCAGTCTGCTTCTGGAGGTGACCCTCAACGTGCCTCTGAAGGGGAAACAGCCGCACAAGATGTTGTAGAGCGTCACCCCGACCGACCAAACCGTAGCCGGTCCTGCGTGATAGCGCTGCCGCTAAAAACCACTCAGGAGGGGCGTACTGAAGAGTGCCTGAGAGACAAAACAAGACCCCAGACGTCACCTGAAGAGGCTCCACAAACAAACACAGATCACCGCAGTGAGATCAAACCCACCTGCAAAGTGTCTGTAGGCGAGTCTTTCAGCAGATCTCCACAGCCGAAGTCCAGCAGCTTGATGTCGTGTGACTCTGTGGAGATCAGCAGGTTCTCCGGTTTGGCGTCCGGTGCAGGACTCCGCGGCTCTCGCAGTGTTTCAGCGCCGTGACCAGCTGCAGCAGCACTTTCTTGGCCAGACTCTCCTCCAGGCGTCCGTTCTGCTTGCAGAAAGTGTCCAGATCTTGGCAAAGGCGGGACGCTCCAGGATCAAGGTGTAGCGTCTGGGAAAGTCTAACCACTCCAGCAGCTGCAGGACGTTGGGGCAGGCAGGAGCCGAATTGACCAGACTCATCAACGCCACCTCCAGCGGCAGCTGATCCTGACCTTCCTGCAGGACGAACGCTGCGTTATATCCAGCGCTCAATCAGAGCAAGCAGAGCAACAGATTCACTCTGAACTCACGACTCTCAGTCTCGGTGTTCCTCTTTTACAGACGTGCTTGATGGCAACCTGTAGACAGATGAAGACCACGCTGACTAATTATCACAGACCACGTTCACTGGCGGCAACATTTCTAACGAGGAGGTGAGAGGAAGTCTTACTGGCAGTCCGTCAGACCTGCGGGTCCCAGCATACACCGAGCCGAATCCACCTCGCCCCAGCAATGGGCCCTTCACATACGCTTCTGCAACACACAAGATCACAAGAAACCTCTTTAAGCGGGACCTTACTGTAACGTCTTCAGTGACGACTCGTTTAGTGAGTGGTGGTTTAATCTCAGTGCACTCTGACCTCTGCGGGAGCGTTGGCAGCTCTTCTGTATGAGGGGGACGGACCCTCATCCTCCTGGCTGCCGCTCTGCCGCTTCCTCTTCCCGTGAGACACGGACACAGAAACGGCCAACTCTGACGGCAGAGGAGCGATGTACCCAGGCAGCTCTTGGCTCAGAGGCAGGTTTGGGTTGGTCAGCGGTTCCTGAGCGTCGTCACCAGAGCCGCGTCTCCCAACCTCCTGAGCAGCCGCCTGAGAGACAGCAGCACTTCTGGATCTGGAGCGGCCCGAGGCTGCAATATTTCACACATCAGACACTTACAGCCTCTATTAGCAACCTTTATCATAACCAAGCACCAATTGCTTTTACTTCTATTTGCTCTTGAATAGAAAATTAGAGGCATATCTTCACATTAATTCAGTCAAACATTGTACAACATCATACCATAACATAGCAATAATAAACAAAACACTCACCTTGTCTTTCACTCATAAGAGCGGCTGACAATCTCTCCAAACTCCAAGAAATACAGTAAATAAAAAAAAAATAATAATTAGTTGAAGAAAGAAAGAAAGAAAGAAAGAAAGAAAGAAAGAAAGAAAAGAAAGAATGAGAGAAATAAAGAGAAAGAAATAAGAAGAGAATAAAAAAACTTCCTTCAAACTGTACTCAAAGGAAATATCCTCCGCTCTCCTAAAATAAAAGTCTCCTCTCGCTCTGAACTTGGTCGAAAATCACAGTGTCAGTAAATAATCTCCGAAAGTCTCTGAAATCGCCTCGTCTCTCAACAAACAGATATCGATGGGTTTGAGTGTTTATGTGTAGAATTCACGTCACAACACGCGTCGCCATAGAAACTATAGTTCACGTACATGGTGCGCGTGACGTCGCGTGCGTGAGTACAACAGCGCGAGCGTACGCTTTTATCGGAAGCGTTGAATCTTATGCACTTTTCATTATTAAATAGCGAGATTTATTAATAAATGTATAAATTACTATATAAATCAGAGAAGTTACTATGATCTCTGACTAAACTGAACGCGCTATTTTCCCGCGTATTTAACCGATCACTGTCAGGAGGCCAATCAGTTTTCAGTATCTTCGGTGCGTCATCAAACCTGTGCGTAAACCTGCTTGAAAATGAATGTTTAAAGAAAAAAATATAAGATATTACTGAAAATATCAAGCATTTGATACAGTGATTCATTAGTTTTATTTATTTTATTCATAATTTTCTTATTAAAATCCTCGGAATGCCTTCCCTAATGATATATTTAATTTTCTTGGAAGCATAGATTTTTTTATTGGAACATAAAAAAAAAAAAAAAAAAAAAAAAAAAAAAAAAAATTCTGTTGACAAAATTCCTGCTAAATTGGCGGTTTTCACAGACAAGCTCTTTTCACCATTTTTCACCCCACAACTATTTCATATGAAATAACAAGGGCATATTATTTAAAAACAGATCTTTATTTTATCGTTGGCTCAAAGGAGGTATTCTTTTAGTAAGATGCAAGTAATTTAGTTCATTTCAGTGGGTAATTGTTGTCGTATACAGGATTTCCTCAGAAAATCCAATCACCTGTGAAACCAGGAGAATTAGCATTTTTTCCAAAAGTGTGCACATTTGAAAAACTGTATTTGTTTTAAGACAACAATATATTAATTAATACGATTTTAACAAATGCTCTTTGTTCTGTGTCCTTTGCTCTTCTTTATTTGGTTATATCTCTTGTGTTAAAGAATGAATACTGCCAAATAAATGTTGTATCAAAATGAAGGAAGTGTCTTACAAACTACTTTATAGAATTGATTACATTTGGAAATATTTAAGCTTAACATTTCGTATAGCTGTCAACTTTGGTAAACAAAAGAAAACTATTTAGCATCTTTCTTTTCTCATTTACTCAAGATTGTTTTGGAAAGGTTTGGAATTGTGTATTAATAGAAAATTGGAGTTTATGAAAGAAATGTGTATCAACAGTATATGTACAGTTGTGGCCAAAGGTTTTGAGAATGACATAAATATTGGAAATTGGAAAAGTTTGCTTAAGTTTTTGTAATAGCAATTTGCATATACTCCAGAATGTTATGAAGAGTGATCAGATGGATTGCATAGTCCTTCTTTGCCATGAAAATGAACTTAAACCTGAAAAAACTTTCCACTGCATTTCATTGCTGTCATTAAACGACCTGCTGAGATCATTTCAGTAAGCGTCTTGTTAACTCAGGTGAGAATGTTGACGAGCACAAGGCTGGAGATCATTATGTCAGGCTGATTGGGTTAGAATGACAGACTTGACATGTTAAAAGGAGGGTGATGCTTGAAATCATCGTTCTTCCATCGTTAACCATGGTGACCTGCAAAGAAAGCGCGTGCAGCCATCATTGCGTTGCATAAAAATGGCTTCACAGGCAAGGATATTGTGGCTACTAAGATGGCACCTAAATCAACAATTTATAGACTCATCAAGAACTTCAAGGAAAGAGGTTCAATTCTTATTAAGAAGGCTTCAGGGCGTCCAAGAAAGTCCAGCAAGCGCCAGGATCGTCTCCTAAAGAGGATTCAGCTGCAGGATCGGAGAGCCACCAGTGCAGAGCTTTCTCAGGAATGGCAGCAGGCAGGTGTGAGCGCATCTACACGCACAGTGAGGCCAAGACTTTTGGAAGATGGCCTGGTGTCAAGAAGGACAGCAAAGAAGCCACTTCTCTCCAAAAAACATCAGGGACAGACTGATCTTTTGCAAAAAGTATGGTGAATGGACTGCTGAGGACTGGGGCAAAGTCATATTCTCCGATGAAGCCCCTTTCCGATTGTTTGGGGCATCTGGAAAAAGGCTTGTCTGGAGAAGAAAAGGTGAGCGCTACCATCAATCAGTCCTGTGTCATGCCAACAGTAAAGCATCCTGAGACCATTCATGTGAGAGGTTGCTTCTCATCCAAGGAGTGGGCTCACTCACAATTTTGCCCAAAAATACAGCCATGAATAAAGAACGGTACCAAAACACCCTCCAACAGCAACTTCTTCCAACAATCCAACAACAGTTTGGTGAAGAACAATGCATTTTGCAGCACGATGGAGCACCGTGCCATAAGGCAAAAGTGATAACTAAGTGGCTCGGGGACCAAAACGTTGAAATTTTGGGTCCATGGCCTGAAACTCCCAGATTTTAATCCCATTGAGAACTTGTGGTCAATCCTCAAGAGGCGGGTGGACAAACAAAACCCACTACTTATGACAAACTCCAAGAAGTGATTATGAAAGAATGGGTTGCTATCAGTCAGGATTTGGCCCAGAAGTTGATTGAGAGCATGCTCAGTCGAATTTCAGAGGTCCTGAAAAGAAGGGCCAACACAGCAAATAATGACTCTTTGCATAAATGTCATGTAATTGTCGATAAAAGCCTTTGAAACTTTCAGTACATCACAGAAACAACTGAAACAAAGATCTAAAAGCAGTTTCGCAGCAAACTTTGTGAAAACTAATATTTGTGTCATTCTCAAAACTTTTGGCCACAACTGTATAATTAATCAGGATTAAGTTCATCAGGGTCACCCATTTTTGATTGAATGTCGTTTTGAGGATGTACTGAATCAATCATGTGACCCTGTATAAGGAGTCAACCATGTGTTTTTAACCCTGGAAAAAATTCTACTAATATTATTCTTATTAAACAGTTTATTTACCATTTATACAAACATACATAAAATAAAAATGTACGTTGTAGCAACCTGTGTGTGTGTGAGAGTGTATATATGTGTGTGTGTGTGTGTGTGTGTGTGTGTGTGTGTGCGCGTGCTGCTTCAAGAGATCAAACATATACTTGTGTTGTCTTTCAGTTGTTCTTAAATCATTAGTAATCATTTGTCCTTTATATTATAGAGTGAAAACATGGGGCCAAGGATGACGGATGATTTTTAAATCAAGCATGATTTTATTCAAACTGAGCTAACATGTAAAATATGAAGCTAACGTATGAAAGTTATTCCTACGTTTAAAAATAAATGAGAAAAAAATCAAGGTGGATATTTCTGAGATGCTGAAACAGCATGAACTATCAATGATTCATCTAAATCAGCTTTAGTAGTACTCCATTAGGTTCATTTATTTACAGTGAAGCTCATTTTGATTGGTTGACTTTCCACTTCCTCTTCAGTGATCATGTGTGCACGGTTCTGGACAGGAGATGAAACGCCTCTCTTCTCTGGACAGGTGACCATTGTCTGGAAATCCCTTCATCAGCGAGATCACGAGGGCATGTGGCTCACCAAGAAGCTTCTGAAGACATGAACACTACGTGTCCTACAAAAAGAGAAGCAGACACATCACAAGTTAAGAGACTCAGACACTGAAACACGGCACATACTGTACAATGAGAACAGAACAGGAAACGGTTTTTGTTGGGTTCAACATGAGAAGGTTGTGTTCTCCTCCATCTACAGGATGGAGATCTGTAGCTCTCGGGCCTCACACACACTGATACTGATAAACATACTAGTGAGTCAACAAACCACTGTTAGCTTGCTGGGATATAGGTGGTTTCATCGGGTACACACACCTGGCCTGAAGTTAACGTCGGGTTTTAATTTTTTTGTAGTTTTTTGTTGGAACAGTGAACACTGCCAGGGTATTTATTTTTTAACTTATAAGAGGACAATAATGCAAGAGGAATACCAAATTCTTGTTTTCAATGTAAAAATACTGCAACATTTTCAAAAATTCAAAAACAATGGACTTGTAAAAAGCCCCCGAAATAATCATTTGTAATGATTAGTGAGGAGTGACCAAGCGTCTCAGAGCCAGTAAGCGCTATGAGAAGAGTGACTGTACATCTTAAAATAGCACCATGCATGGTTGTTTGTCCGCACCCAAACTATCCACTGCGGCCAAAGCACAATAAACTCCTTTTCCAAGACTCTTGGCTTAAGTAAGTGAGGGCTTCTGGGAATCCATGCTCTAGTCTCATGAGATCAAGTTAATAATTTCAGATCTGACAGCATCTAAAATGTTCTGGTGTCACAAGAGGAGGCATACAGTGAGAAGTGTCTGGTTTCCACAGTGAACTTCAGGGTAGTAAAGCTCTTCTGTAGGGACGTATGAGAGCTGATGGTGTGAGAGAGTTAGGCTTTATCAACCACTGTGTGATATAATACAAAACCTCAACTCTCCCCAAACCAGAAACTCTCCCCATTAAAGACCAGGTCGTTTAAGAAGGAGTTAAACAGGACAGATGTAACAGTTTGTAATAAAATTTTACATTCAGTGCCAAGAAGCGTCAGAGCAGTACACTGTATACATAGAGTTATGGAGGACATATTAAGTACTAAAATATCACACCTTGTTGAATTAAATCTAGGTTGTACTCATTTCCGCAATCCTATATTGAAACAAAATGGGCTAATTTTACAGATATTAATAGCATATATTTCTCTGTTTTTATTGAGAATATGTTTAATACCTTAATACTTGCCATCTATTAACTAATAAGAGGTTATTAAACAGACAGTTTACTAAAACTCTAATGACATGTAGCTGAAAAGGTGCTTACTGATCGTGGAATGCCTAAAGTGGACTGTCAAATGTTGTCTAACTCAATGTTTGTAGGTATGTTAAAAGGAATATGGTTCACTGATTATTATTTACTGGATAAATACTTTGTATTCAGCTTCTGGTCAACCAGAAAATCCGTTTTCTTTGAATCAGTGAGCCTGAAAAGACCGGGCACCTAAATGGGACACTAATTTATGTTGTTATGAATCCAAACTATAAATCAAGTAATTTCTGTTAAATAATATAAAAACTGTTAAAATATGTCTTTCTAGGCAATTTGTATTCTACTGTATTTGCAAAACCAGTTGCAGGACGTATTGAACTAAATATTTTAGTTTGTTTATTGCTATTTATTTGGTTAATTTCTTTACCCTGATAATTTGCACAGATGTTGTGCAGCCCCACTGCCACAGTTAAAGCACCACGGTAAGGCAAACGAAAATATTACTGTTTAAAGGAATTTTACCCAACAAGTAAGATTTTGTTATCATTTACTCATCCTCAAGTAGTTCCAAACTTGTATGAATTTCTTTGTTCTCCCGAACACAAAGGAGGATATTTTGAAAAAAGTATGGAACAATGGTTTTGGGTCACCATTATTTTTTTAGAATTTTTATTTTTGGGTAAACTTTTCCTTTAAGCATAAAAATGGCTTTATTGATATATTTGTTTTTGCAATTTACATTCTATGCATCCCCTTCTATTAATTTGAATCACTAAGAGATTTTTCTTCTGATTTCTTTCTTATTTTTGGTCCTTTTTCCTGTCCTGATTACAAAAAAAGTAATACTACTGTGATACAGCGAGATGTACAACTCCTGTTATATACATATTTACACTTTATTGTGGAGAAGCTACACATATTGATCTGTGGGTGGTTTCAGCTGCTGCTGTGTGTTCAGACTCCTGCAGCATCCACACAGAGATCTTCACCGACTGGAGCAGAGGATCGAACCCTTCACCATCAGCCCATGATCCTCTGCTCTTTCTGGAGGCGACCAGGAAGCCGTTCCTGCACGTCCTGTGTCACTCCTGCTCACCCTATACAAACAACCGGAAGCATTAATCTAGTCTGATCCTAACGAGACAATCCAGCCGTGACTGCTGTGAGTCAGATAAGTGTGTGTCTCTGGCCACCTGCTCAGTGTAACCAGGGGTGGCGCTCAATGTCCTCTAAAGTGGGCGGTCTGGCGCCGATGCACTGAGACACCAGCCAATCAGCTGACGGCACTCTGTTACACACAACACAGTGTTCAGGAAGACAGAAGCACACGCTTCACCTGGATCTGGACGTGACCTCTGTCTCTTGCCTGTGGACAGCTCTCTAGGGAAGCGCAGTCTGCTTCTGGAGGTGACCCTCAACGTGCCTCTGAAGGGGAAACAGCCGCACAAGATGTTGTAGAGCGTCACCCGACCGACCAAACCGTAGCCGGTCCTGCGTGATAGCGCTGCCGCCAAAAACCACTCAGGAGGGGCGTACTGAAGAGTGCCTGAGAGACAAAACAAGACCCCAGGCGTCACCTGAAGAGGCTCCACAAACAAACACAGATCACCGCAGTGAGATCAAACCCACCTGCAAAGTGTCTGTAGGCCGAGTCTTTCAGCAGATCTCCACAGCCGAAGTCCAGCAGCTTGATGTCGTGTGACTCTGTGGAGATCAGCAGGTTCTCGGTTTGGCGTCCCGGTGCAGGACTCCGCGGCTCTCGCAGTGTTTCAGCGCCGTGACCAGCTGCAGCAGCACTTTCTTGGCCAGACTCTCCTCCAGGCGTCCGTTCTGCTTGCAGAAAGTGTCCAGATCTTGGCAAGAGCGGGACGCTCCAGGATCAAGGTGTAGCGTCTGGGAAAGTCTAACCACTCCAGCAGCTGCAGGACGTTGGGGCAGGCAGGAGCCGAATTGACCAGACTCATCAACGCCACCTCCAGCGGCAGCTGATCCTGACCTTCCTGCAGGACGAACGCTGCGTTATATCCAGCGCTCAATCAGAGCAAGCAGAGCAACAGATTCACTCTGAACTCACGACTCTCAGTCTCGGTGTTCCTCTTTTACAGACGTGCTTGATGGCAACCTGTAGACAGATGAAGACCACGCTGACTAATTATCACAGACCACGTTCACTGACGGCAACATTTCTAACGAGGGAGGTGAGAGGAAGTCTTACTGGCAGTCCGTCAGACCTGCGGGTCCCAGCATACACCGAGCCGAATCCACCTCGCCCCAGCAATGGGGCCCTTCACATACGCTTCTGCAACACACAAGATCACAAGAAACCTCTTTAAGCGGGACCTTACTGTAACGTCTTCAGTGACGACTCGTTTTGAGTGGTGAGTGGTTTAATCTCAGTGCACTCTGACCTCTGCGGGAGCGTTTGGCAGCTCTTCTGTATGAGGGGACGGACCCTCATCCTCCTGGCTGCCGCTCTGCCGCTTCCTCTTCCCGTGAGACACGGACACAGAAGCGGCCAACTCTGACGGCAGAGGAGCGATGTACCCAGGCAGCTCTTGGCTCAGAGGCAGGTTTGGGTTGGTCAGCGGTTCCTGAGCGTCGTCACCAGAGCCGCGTCTCCCAACCTCCTGAGCAGCCGCCTGAGAGACAGCAGCACTTCTGGATCTGGAGCGGCCGAGGCTGCAATATTTCACACATCAGACACTTACAGCCTCTATTAGCAACCTTTATCATAACCAAGCACCAATTGCTTTTACTTCTATTTGCTCTTGAATAGAAAATTAGAGGCATATCTTCACATTAATTCAGTCAAACATTGTACAACATCATACCATAACATAGCAATAATAAACAAAACACTCACCTTGTCTTTCACTCATAAGAGCGGCTGACAATCTCTCCAAACTCCAAGAAATACAGTAAATAAAAAAAAATAATAATTAGTTGAAGAAAGAAAGAAAGAAAGAAAGAAAGAAAGAAAGAAAGAAAGAAAGAAAGAAAAAGAAAGAGAAATAAAGAGAAAGAAATAAGAAGAGAATAAAAACTTCCTTCAAACTGTACTCAAAGGAAATATCCTCCGATCTCCTAAAATAAAAGTCTCCTCTCGCTCTGAACTTGGTCGAAAATCACAGTGTCAGTAAATAATCTCCGAAAGTCTCTGAAATCGCCTCGTCTCTCAACAAACAGATATCGATGGGTTTGAGTGTTTATGTGTAGAATTCACGTCACAACACGCGTCGCCATAGAAACTATAGTTCACGTACATGGTGCGCGTGACGTCGCGTGCGTGAGTACAACAGCGCGAGCGTACGCTTTTATCGGAAGCGTTGAATCTTATGCACTTTTCATTATTAAATAGCGAGATTTATTAATAAATGTATAAATTACTATATAAATCAGAGAAGTTACTATGATCTCTGACTAAACTGAACGCGCTATTTTCCCGCGTATTTAACCGATCACTGTCAGGAGGCCAATCAGTTTTCAGTATCTTGGTGCGTCATCAAACCTGTGCGTAAACCTGCTTGAAAATGAATGTTTAAAAAAAAAAATATAAGATATTACTGAAAATATCAAGCATTTGATACAGTGATTCATTAGTTTTATTTATTTTATTCATAATTTTCTTATTAAAATCCTCAGAATGCCTTCCCTAATGATATTTAATTTTCTTGGAAGCATAGATTTTTATTGGAACATAAAAAAAAAAAAAAAAAAAACATAATTTCTCTGTTGACAAAATTCCTGCTAAATTGGCGGTTTTCACAGACAAGCTCTTTTCACCATTTTTCACCCCACAACTATTTCATATGAAATAACAAGGGCATATTATTTAAAAACAGATCTTTATTTTATCGTTGGCTCAAAGGAGGTATTCTTTTAGTAAGATGCAAGTAATTTAGTTCATTTCAGTGGGTAATTGTTGTCGTATACAGGATTTCCTCAGAAAATCCAATCACCTGTGAAACCAGGAGAATTAGCATTTTTTCCAAAAGTGTGCACATTTGAAAAACTGTATTTGTTTTAAGACAACAATATATTAATTAATACTGATTTTAACAAATGCTCTTTGTTCTGTGTCCTTTGCTCTTCTTTATTTGGTTATATCTCTTGTGTTAAAGAATGAATACTGCCAAATAAATGTTGTATCAAAATGAAGGAAGTGTCTTACAAACTACTTTATAGAATTGATTACATTTGGAAATATTTAAGCTTAACATTTCGTATAGCTGTCAACTTTGGTAAACAAAAGAAAACTATTTAGCATCTTTCTTTTCTCATTTACTCAAGATTGTTTTGGAAAGGTTTGGAATTGTGTATTAATAGAAAATTGGAGTTTATGAAAGAAATGTGTATCAACAGTATATGTACAGTTGTGGCCAAAGGTTTGAGAATGACATAAATATTGGAAATTGGAAAAGTTGCTGCTTAAGTTTTTGTAATAGCAATTTGCATATACTCCAGAATGTTATGAAGAGTGATCAGATGGATTGCATAGTCCTTCTTTGCCATGAAAATGAACTTAAACCTGAAAAAACTTTCCACTGCATTTCATTGCTGTCATTAAACGACCTGCTGAGATCATTTCAGTAAAGCGTCTTGTTAACTCAGGTGAGAATGTTGGCGAGCACAAGGCTGGAGATCATTATGTCAGGCTGATTGGGTTAGAATGACAGACTTGACATGTTAAAAGGAGGGTGATGCTTGAAATCATCGTTCTTCCATCGTTAACCATGGTGACCTGCAAAGAAAGCGTGCAGCCATCATTGCGTTGCATAAAAATGGCTTCACAGGCAAGGATATTGTGGCTACTAAGATGGCACCTAAATCAACAATTTATAGACTCATCAAGAACTTCAAGGAAAGAGGTTCAATTCTTATTAAGAAGGCTTCAGGGCGTCCAAGAAAGTCCAGCAAGCGCCAGGATCGTCCTCTCTAAAGAGGATTCAGCTGCAGGATCGGAGAGCCACCAGTGCAGAGCTTTCTCAGGAATGGCAGCAGGCAGGTGTGAGCGCATCTACACGCACAGTGAGGCCAAGACTTTTGGAAGATGGCCTGGTGTCAAGAAGGACAGCAAAGAAGCCACTTCTCTCCAAAAAACATCAGGGACAGACTGATCTTTTGCAAAAAGTATGGTGAATGGACTGCTGAGGACTGGGGCAAAGTCATATTCTCCGATGAAGCCCCTTTCCGATTGTTTGGGGCATCTGGAAAAGGCTTGTCTGGAGAGAAAAAAGTGAGCGCTACCATCAATCAGTCCTGTGTCATGCCAACAGTAAAGCATCCTGAGACCATTCATGTGAGAGGTTGCTTCTCATCCAAGGGAGTGGGCTCACTCACAATTTTGCCCAAAAATACAGCCATGAATAAAGAACGGTACCAAAACACCCTCCAACAGCAACTTCTTCCAACAATCCAACAACAGTTTGGTGAAGAACAATGCATTTTGCAGCACGATGGAGCACCGTGCCATAAGGCAAAAGTGATAACTAAGTGGCTCGGGGACCAAAACGTTGAAATTTTGGGTCCATGGCCTGGAAACTCCCCAGATTTTAATCCCATTGAGAACTTGTGGTCAATCCTCAAGAGGCGGGTGGACAAACAAAAACCCACTACTTATGACAAACTCCAAGAAGTGATTATGAAAGAATGGGTTGCTATCAGTCAGGATTTGGCCCAGAAGTTGATTGAGAGCATGCTCAGTCGAATTTCAGAGGTCCTGAAAAGAAGGGCCAACACAGCAAATAATGACTCTTTGCATAAATGTCATGTAATTTCGATCGATAAAAGCCTTTGAAACTTTCAGTACATCACAGAAACAACTGAAACAAAGATCTAAAAGCAGTTTCGCAGCAAACTTTGTGAAAACTAATATTTGTGTCATTCTCAAAACTTTTGGCCACAACTGTATAATTAATCAGGATTAAGTTCATCAGGGTCACCCATTTTTGATTGAATGTCGTTTTGAGGATGTACTGAATCAATCATGTGACCCTGTATAAGGAGTCAACCATGTGTTTTTTTAACCCTGGAAAAAAATTCTACTAATATTATTCTTATTAAACAGTTTATTTACCATTTATACAAACATACATAAAATAAAAATGTACGTTGTAGCAACCTGTGTGTGTGTGTGAGTGTATATATGTGTGTGTGTGTGTGTGTGTGTGTGTGTGTGTGTGTGCTGCTTCAAGAGATCAAACATATACTTGTGTTGTCTTTCAGTTGTTCTTAAATCATTCGTAATCATTTGTCCTTTATATTATAGAGTGAAAACATGGGGCCAATGATGACGGATGATTTAAATCAAGCATGATTTTATTCAAACTGAGCTAACATGTAAAATATGAAGCTAACGTATGAAAGTTATTCCTACGTTTAAAAAATAAATGAGAAAAAATCAAGGTGGATATTTCTGAGATGCTGAAACAGCATGAACTATCAATGATTCATCTAAATCAGCTTTAGTAGTACTCCATTAGGTTCATTTATTTACAGTGAAGCTCATTTTGATTGGTTGACTTTCCACTTCCTCTTCAGTGATCATGTGTGCACGGTTCTGGACAGGAGATGAAACGCCTCTCTTCTCTGGACAGGTGACCATTGTCTGGAAATCCCTTCATCAGCGAGATCACGAGGGGCATGTGGCTCACCAAGAAGCTTCTGAAGACATGAACACTACGTGTCCTACAAAGAGAAGCAGACACATCACAAGTTAAGAGACTCAGACACTGAAACACGGCACATACTGTACAATGAGAACAGAACAGGAAACGGTTTTGTTGGGTTCAACATGAGAAGGTTGTGTTCTCCTCCATCTACAGGATGGAGATCTGTAGCTCTCGGGCCTCACACACACTGATACTGATAAACATACTAGTGAGTCAACAAACCACTGTTAGCTTGCTGGGATATAGGTGGTTTCATCGGGCACACACACCTGGCCTGAAGTTAACGTCGGGTTTTAATTTTTTTGTAGTTTTTTGTTGGAACAGTGAACACTGCCAGGGTATTTATTTTTTAACTTATAAGAGGACAATAATGCAAGAGGAATACCAAATTCTTGTTTTCAATGTAAAAATACTGCAACATTTTCAAAAATTCAAAAACAATGGACTTGTAAAAAGCCCCCGAAATAATCATTTGTAATGATTAGTGAGGAGTGACCAAGAAAGCGTCTCAGAGCCAGTAAACGCTATGAGAAGAGTGACTGTACATCTTAAAATAGCACCATGCATGGTTGTTTGTCCGCACCGAAACTATCCACTGCGGCCAAAGCACAATAAACTCCTTTCCAAGACTCTTGGCTTAAGTAAGTGAGGGCTTCTGGGAATCCATGCTCTAGTCTCATGAGATCAAGTTAATAATTTCAGATCTGACAGCATCTAAAATGTTCTGGTGTCACAAGAGGAGGCATACAGTGAGAAGTGTCTGGTTTCCACAGTGAACTTCAGGGTAGTAAAGCTCTTCTGTAGGGACGTATGAGAGCTGATGGTGTGAGAGAGTTAGGCTTTATCAACCACTGTGTGATATAATACAAAACCTCAACTCTCCCCAAACCAGAAACTCTCCCCATTAAAGACCAGGTCGTTTAAGAAGGAGTTAAACAGGACAGATGTAACAGTTTGTAATAAAATTTTACATTCAGTGCCAAGAAGCGTCAGAGCAGTACACTGTATACATAGAGTTATGGAGGACATATTAAGTACTAAAATATCACACCTTGTTGAATTAAATCTAGGTTGTACTCATTTCCGCAATCCTATATTGAAACAAAATGGGCTAATTTTACAGATATTAATAGCATATATTTTCTCTTTTTATTGAGAATATGTTTAATACCTTAATACTTGCCATCTATTAACTAATAAGAGGTTATTAAACAGACAGTTTACTAAAACTCTAATGACATGTAGCTGAAAAGGTGCTTACTGATCGTGGAATGCCTAAAGTGGACTGTCAAATGTTGTCTAACTCAATGTTTGTAGGTATGTTAAAAGGAATATGGTTCACTGATTATTATTTACTGGATAAATACTTTGTATTCAGCTTCTGGTCAACCAGAAAATTCGTTTTCTTTGAATCAGTGAGCCTGAAAAGACCAGGCACCTAAATGGGACACTAATTTATGTTGTTATGAATCCAAACTATAAATCAAGTAATTTCTGTTAAATAATATAAAAAACTGTTAAAATATGTCTTTCTAGGCAATTTGTATTCTACTGTATTTGCAAAACCAGTTGCAGGACGTATTGAACTAAATATTTTAGTTTGTTTATTGCTATTTATTTGGTTAATTTCTTTACCCTGATAATTTGCACAGATGTTGTGCAGCCCCACTGCCACAGTTAAAGCACCACGGTAAGGCAAACGAAAATATTACTGTTTAAAGGAATTTTACCCAACAAGTAAGATTTTGTTATCATTTACTCATCCTCAAGTAGTTCCAAACTTGTATGAATTTCTTTGTTCTCCCGAACACAAAGGAGGATATTTTGAAAAAAGTATGGAACAATGGTTTTGGGTCACCATTATTTTTTTAGAATTTTTATTTTTGGGTAAACTTTTCCTTTAAGCATAAAAATGGCTTTATTGATATATTTGTTTTTGCAATTTACATTCTATGCATCCCCTTCTATTAATTTGAATCACTAAGAGATTTTTCTTCTGATTTCTTTCTTATTTTTGGTCCTTTTTCCTGTCCTGATTACAAAAAAAGTAATACTACTGTGATACAGCGAGATGTACAACTCCTGTTATATACATATTTACACTTTATTGTGGAGAAGCTACACATATTGATCTGTGGGTGGTTTCAGCTGCTGCTGTGTGTTCAGACTCCTGCAGCATCCACACAGAGATCTTCACCGACTGGAGCAGAGGATCCGAACCCTTCACCATCAGCCCATGATCCTCTGCTCTTTCTGGAGGCGACCAGGAAGCCGTTCCCTGCACGTCCTGTGTCACTCCTGCTCACCCTATACAAACAACCGGAAGCATTAATCTAGTCTGATCCTAACGAGACAATCCAGCCGTGACTGCTGTGAGTCAGATAAGTGTGTGTCTCTGGCCACCTGCTCAGTGTAACCAGGGTGGCGCTCAATGTCCTCTAAAGTGGGCGGTCTGGCGCCGATGCACTGAGACACCAGCCAATCAGCTGACGGCACTCTGTTACACACAACACAGTGTTCAGGAAGACAGAAGCACACGCTTCACCTGGATCTGGACGTGACCTCTGTCTCTTGCCTGTGGACAGCTCTCTAGGGAAGCGCAGTCTGCTTCTGGAGGTGACCCTCAACGTGCCTCTGAAGGGGAAACAGCCGCACAAGATGTTGTAGAGCGTCACCCCGACCGACCAAACCGTAGCCGGTCCTGCGTGATAGCGCTGCCGCCAAAAACCACTCAGGAGGGGCGTACTGAAGAGTGCCTGAGAGACAAAACAAGACCCCCAGACGTCACCTGAAGAGGCTCCACAAACAAACACAGATCACCGCAGTGAGATCAAACCCACCTGCAAAGTGTCTGTAGGCCGAGTCTTTCAGCAGATCTCCACAGCCGAAGTCCAGCAGCTTGATGTCGTGTGACTCTGTGGAGATCAGCAGGTTCTCCGGTTTGACGTCCCGGTGCAGGACTCCGCGGCTCGCAGTGTTTCAGCGCCGTGACCAGCTGCAGCAGCACTTTCTTGGCCAGACTCTCCTCCAGGCGTCCGTTCTGCTTGCAGAAAGTGTCCAGATCTTGGCAAGGAACGGGACGCTCCAGGATCAAGGTGTAGCGTCTGGGAAAGTCTAACCACTCCAGCAGCTGCAGGACGTTGGGGCAGGCAGGAGCCGAATTGACCAGACTCATCAACGCCACCTCCAGCGGCAGCTGATCCTGACCTTCCTGCAGGGACGAGCGCTGCGTTATATCCAGCGCTCAATCAGAGCAAGCAGAGCAACAGATTCACTCTGAACTCACGACTCTCAGTCTCGGTGTTCCTCTTTTACAGACGTGCTTGATGGCAACCTGTAGACAGATGAAGACCACGCTGACTAATTATCACAGACCACGTTCACTGACGGCAACATTTCTAACGAGGAGGTGAGAGGAAGTCTTACTGGCAGTCCGTCAGACCTGCGGGTCCCAGCATACACCGAGCCGAATCCACCTCGCCCCAGCAATGGGCCCTTCACATACGCTTCTGCAACACACAAGATCACAAGAAACCTCTTTAAACGGGACCTTACTGTAACGTCTTCAGTGACGACTCGTTTAGTGAGTGGTGAGGTGTTTAATCTCAGTGCACTCTGACCTCTGCGGGAGCGTTTGGCAGCTCTTCTGTATGAGGGGGACGGACCCTCATCCTCCTGGCTGCCGCTCTGCGCTTCCTCTTCCCGTGAGACACGGACACAGAAGCGGCCAACTCTGACGGCAGAGGAGGCGATGTACCCAGGCAGCTCTTGGCTCAGAGGCAGGTTTGGGTTGGTCAGCGGTTCCTGAGCGTCGTCACCAGAGCCGCGTCTCCCAACCTCCTGAGCAGCCGCCTGAGAGACAGCAGCACTTCTGGATCTGGAGCGGCCCGAGGCTGCAATATTTCACACATCAGACACTTACAGCCTCTATTAGCAACCTTTATCATAACCAAGCACCAATTGCTTTTACTTCTATTTGCTCTTGAATAGAAAATTAGAGGCATATCTTCACATTAATTCAGTCAAACATTGTACAACATCATACCATAACATAGCAATAATAAACAAAACACTCACCTTGTCTTTCACTCATAAGAGCGGCTGACAATCTCTCCAAACTCCAAGAAATACAGTAAAAAAAAAAAATAATAATTAATTAGTTGAAGAAAAAGAAAGAAAGAAAAGAAAGAAAGAAAGAAAGAAAGAAAGAAAGAGAGAAATAAAGAGAAAGAAATAAGAAGAGAATAAAAAAACTTCCTTCAAACTGTACTCAAAGGAAATATCCTCCGCTCTCCTAAAATAAAAGTCTCCTCTCGCTCTGAACTTGGTCGAAAATCACAGTGTCAGTAAATAATCTCCGAAAGTCTCTGAAATCGCCTCGTCTCTCAACAAACAGATATCGATGGGTTTGAGTGTTTATGTGTAGAATTCACGTCACAACACGCGTCGCCATAGAAACTATAGTTCACGTACATGGTGCGCGTGACGTCGCGTGCGTGAGTACAACAGCGCGAGCGTACGCTTTTATCGGAAGCGTTGAATCTTATGCACTTTTCATTATTAAATAGCGAGATTTATTAATAAATGTATAAATTACTATATAAATCAGAGAAGTTACTATGATCTCTGACTAAACTGAACGCGCTATTTTCCCGCGTATTTAACCGATCACTGTCAGGAGGCCAATCAGTTTTCAGTATCTTCGGTGCGTCATCAAACCTGTGCGTAAACCTGCTTGAAAATGAATGTTTAAAGAAAAAAATATAAGATATTACTGAAAATATCAAGCATTTGATACAGTGATTCATTAGTTTTATTTATTTTATTCATAATTTTCTTATTAAAATCCTCGGAATGCCTTCCCTAATGATATATATAATTTTCTTGGAAGCATAGATTTTTTTATTGGAACATAATAAAAAAAAAAAAAAAAAAAAAAAAAAATTCTGTTGACAAAATTCCTGCTAAATTGGCGGTTTTCACAGACAAGCTCTTTTCACCATTTTTCACCCCACAACTATTTCATATGAAATAACAAGGGCATATTATTTAAAAACAGATCTTTATTTTATCGTTGGCTCAAAGGAGGTATTCTTTTAGTAAGATGCAAGTAATTTAGTTCATTTCAGTGGGTAATTGTTGTCGTATACAGGATTTCCTCAGAAAATCCAATCACCTGTGAAACCAGGAGAATTAGCATTTTTTCCAAAAGTGTGCACATTTGAAAAACTGTATTTGTTTTAAGACAACAATATATTAATTAATACGATTTTAACAAATGCTCTTTGTTCTGTGTCCTTTGCTCTTCTTTATTTGGTTATATCTCTTGTGTTAAAGAATGAATACTGCCAAATAAATGTTGTATCAAAATGAAGGAAGTGTCTTACAAACTACTTCATAGAATTGATTACATTTGGAAATATTTAAGCTTAACATTTCGTATAGCTGTCAACTTTGGTAAACAAAAGAAAACTATTTAGCATCTTTCTTTTCTCATTTACTCAAGATTGTTTTGGAAAGGTTTGGAATTGTGTATTAATAGAAAATTGGAGTTTATGAAAGAAATGTGTATCAACAGTATATGTACAGTTGTGGCCAAAGGTTTGGAGAATGACATAAATATTGGAAATTGGAAAAGTTGCTGCTTAAGTTTTTGTAATAGCAATTTGCATATACTCCAGAATGTTATGAAGAGTGATCAGATGGATTGCATAGTCCTTCTTTGCCATGAAAATGAACTTAAACCTGAAAAAAACTTTCCACTGCATTTCATTGCTGTCATTAAACGACCTGCTGAGATCATTTCAGTAAACGTCTTGTTAACTCAGGTGAGAATGTTGACGAGCACAAGGCTGGAGATCATTATGTCAGGCTGATTGGGTTAGAATGACAGACTTGACATGTTAAAAGGAGGGTGATGCTTGAAATCATCGTTCTTCCATCGTTAACCATGGTGACCTGCAAAGAAAGCGCGTGCAGCCATCATTGCGTTGCATAAAAATGGCTTCACAGGCAAGGATATTGTGGCTACTAAGATGGCACCTAAATCAACAATTTATAGACTCATCAAGAACTTCAAGGAAAGAGGTTCAATTCTTATTAAGAAGGCTTCAGGGCGTCCAAGAAAGTCCAGCAAGCGCCAGGATCGTCTCCTAAAGAGGATTCAGCTGCAGGATCGGAGAGCCACCAGTGCAGAGCTTTCTCAGGAATGGCAGCAGGCAGGTGTGAGCGCATCTACACGCACAGTGAGGCCAAGACTTTTGGAAGATGGCCTGGTGTCAAGAAGGACAGCAAAGAAGCCACTTCTCTCCAAAAAAACATCAGGGACAGACTGATCTTTTGCAAAAAGTATGGTGAATGGACTGCTGAGGACTGGGGCAAAGTCATATTCTCCGATGAAGCCCCTTTCCGATTGTTTGGGGCATCTGGAAAAAGGCTTGTCTGGAGAAGAAAAGGTGAGCGCTACCATCAATCAGTCCTGTGTCATGCCAACAGTAAAGCATCCTGAGACCATTCATGTGAGAGGTTGCTTCTCATCAAGGGAGTGGGCTCACTCACAATTTTGCCCAAAAATACAGCCATGAATAAAGAACGGTACCAAAACACCCTCCAACAGCAACTTCTTCCAACAATCCAACAACAGTTTGGTGAAGAACAATGCATTTTGCAGCACGATGGAGCACCGTGCCATAAGGCAAAAGTGATAACTAAGTGGCTCGGGACCAAAACGTTGAAATTTTGGGTCCATGGCCTGAAACTCCCAGATTTTAATCCCATTGAGAACTTGTGGTCAATCCTCAAGAGGCGGGTGGACAAACAAAACCCACTACTTATGACAAACTCCAAGAAGTGATTATGAAAGAATGGGTTGCTATCAGTCAGGATTTGGCCCAGAAGTTGATTGAGAGCATGCTCAGTCGAATTTCAGAGGTCCTGAAAAAGAAGGGCCAACACAGCAAATAATGACTCTTTGCATAAATGTCATGTAATTGTCGATAAAAGCCTTTGAAACTTTCAGTACATCACAGAAACAACTGAAACAAAGATCTAAAAGCAGTTTCGCAGCAAACTTTGTGAAAACTAATATTTGTGTCATTCTCAAAACTTTTGGCCACAACTGTATAATTAATCAGGATTAAGTTCATCAGGGTCACCCATTTTTGATTGAATGTCGTTTTGAGGATGTACTGAATCAATCATGTGACCCTGTATAAGGAGTCAACCATGTGTTTTTTTAACCCTGGAAAAAAATTCTACTAATATTATTCTTATTAAACAGTTTATTTACCATTTATACAAACATACATAAAATAAAAATGTACGTTGTAGCAACCTGTGTGTGTGTGTGTGAGAGTGTATATATGTGTGTGTGTGTGTGTGTGTGTGTGTGTGTGTGTGTGTGTGCGCGTGCTGCTTCAAGAGATCAAACATATACTTGTGTTGTCTTTCAGTTGTTCTTAAATCATTCGTAATCATTTGTCCTTTATATTATAGAGTGAAAACATGGGGCCAATGATGACGGATGATTTAAATTGATTTAAATGATTTTATTCAAACTGAGCTAACATGTAAAATATGAAGCTAACGTATGAAAGTTATTCCTACGTTTAAAAAATAAATGAGAAAAAAATCAAGGTGGATATTTCTGAGATGCTGAAACAGCATGAACTATCAATGATTCATCTAAATCAGCTTTAGTAGTACTCCATTAGGTTCATTTATTTACAGTGAAGCTCATTTTGATTGGTTGACTTTCCACTTCCTCTTCAGTGATCATGTGTGCACGGTTCTGGACAGGAGATGAAACGCCTCTCTTCTCTGGACAGGTGACCATTGTCTGGAAATCCCTTCATCAGCGAGATCACGAGGGGCATGTGGCTCACCAAGAAGCTTCTGAAGACATGAACACTACGTGTCCTACAAAGAGAAGCAGACACATCACAAGTTAAGAGACTCAGACACTGAAACACGGCACATACTGTACAATGAGAACAGAACAGGAAACGGTTTTTGTTGGGTTCAACATGAGAAGGTTGTGTTCTCCTCCATCTACAGGATGGAGATCTGTAGCTCTCGGGCCTCACACACACTGATACTGATAAACATACTAGTGAGTCAACAAACCACTGTTAGCTTGCTGGGATATGGTGTGGTTTCATCGGGTACACACACCTGGCCTGAAGTTAACGTCGGGTTTTAATTTTTTTGTAGTTTTTGTTGGAACAGTGAACACTGCCAGGGTATTTATTTTTAACTTATAAGAGGACAATAATGCAAGAGGAATACCAAATTCTTGTTTTCAATGTAAAAATACTGCAACATTTTCAAAAATTCAAAAACAATGGACTTGTAAAAGCCCCGAAATAATCATTTGTAATGATTAGTGAGGAGTGACTAAGAAAGCGTCTCAGAGCCAGTAAACGCGCTATGAGAAGAGTGACTGTACATCTTAAAATAGCACCATGCATGGTTGTTTGTCCGCACCGAAACTATCCACTGCGGCCAAAGCACAATAAACTCCTTTTCCAAGACTCTTGGCTTAAGTAAGTGAGGGCTTCTGGGAATCCATGCTCTAGTCTCATGAGATCAAGTTAATAATTTCAGATCTGACAGCATCTAAAATGTTCTGGTGTCACAAGAGGAGGCATACAGTGAGAAGTGTCTGGTTTCCACAGTGAACTTCAGGGTAGTAAAGCTCTTCTGTAGGGACGTATGAGAGCTGATGGTGTGAGAGAGTTAGGCTTTATCAACCACTGTGTGATATAATACAAAACCTCAACTCTCCCCAAACCAGAAACTCTCCCCATTAAAGACCAGGTCGTTTAAGAAGGAGTTAAACAGGACAGATGTAACAGTTTGTAATAAAATTTTACATTCAGTGCCAAGAAGCGTCAGAGCAGTACACTGTATACATAGAGTTATGGAGGACATATTAAGTACTAAAATATCACACCTTGTTGAATTAAATCTAGGTTGTACTCATTTCCATAATCCTATATTGAAACAAAATGGGCTAATTTTACAGATATTAATAGCATATATTTCTCTGTTTTTATTGAGAATATGTTTAATACCTTAATACTTGCCATCTATTAACTAATAAGAGGTTATTAAACAGACAGTTTACTAAAACTCTAATGACATGTAGCTGAAAAGGTGCTTACTGATCGTGGAATGCCTAAAGTGGACTGTCAAATGTTGTCTAACTCAATGTTTGTAGGTATGTTAAAAGGAATATGGTTCACTGATTATTATTTACTGGATAAATACTTTGTATTCAGCTTCTGGTCAACCAGAAAATTCGTTTTCTTTGAATCAGTGAGCCTGAAAAGACCGGGCACCTAAATGGGACACTAATTTATGTTGTTATGAATCCAAACTATAAATCAAGTAATTTCTGTTAAATAATATAAAAAACTGTTAAAATATGTCTTTCTAGGCAATTTGTATTCTACTGTATTTGCAAAACCAGTTGCAGGACGTATTGAACTAAATATTTTAGTTTGTTTATTGCTATTTATTTGGTTAATTTCTTTACCCTGATAATTTGCACAGATGTTGTGCAGCCCCACTGCCACAGTTAAAGCACCACGGTAAGGCAAACGAAAATATTACTGTTTAAAGGAATTTTACCCAACAAGTAAGATTTTGTTATCATTTACTCATCCTCAAGTAGTTCCAAACTTGTATGAATTTCTTTGTTCTCCCGAACACAAAGGAGGATATTTTGAAAAAAGTATGGAACAATGGTTTTGGGTCACCATTATTTTTTTAGAATTTTTATTTTTGGGTAAACTTTTCCTTTAAGCATAAAAATGGCTTTATTGATATATTTGTTTTTGCAATTTACATTCTATGCATCCCCTTCTATTAATTTGAATCACTAAGAGATTTTTCTTCTGATTTCTTTCTTATTTTTGGTCCTTTTTTCCTGTCCTGATTACAAAAAAAAGTAATACTACTGTGATACAGCGAGATGTACAACTCCTGTTATATACATATTTACACTTTATTGTGGAGAAGCTACACATATTGATCTGTGGGTGGTTTCAGCTGCTGCTGTGTGTTCAGACTCCTGCAGCATCCACACAGAGATCTTCACCGACTGGAGCAGAGGATCCGAACCCTTCACCATCAGCCCATGATCCTCTGCTCTTTCTGGAGGCGACCAGGAAGCCGTTCCCTGCACGTCCTGTGTCACTCCTGCTCACCCTATACAAACAACCGGAAGCATTAATCTAGTCTGATCCTAACGAGACAATCCAGCCGTGACTGCTGTGAGTCAGATAAGTGTGTGTCTCTGGCCACCTGCTCAGTGTAACCAGGGGTGGCGCTCAATGTCCTCTAAAGTGGGCGGTCTGACGCCGATGCACTGAGACACCAGCCAATCAGCTGACGGCACTCTGTTACACACAACACAGTGTTCAGGAAGACAGAAGCACACGCTTCACCTGGATCTGGGACGTGACCTCTGTCTCTTGCCTGTGGACAGCTCTCTAGGGAAGCGCAGTCTGCTTCTGGAGGTGACCCTCAACGTGCCTCTGAAGGGGAAACAGCCGCACAAGATGTTGTAGAGCGTCACCCCGACCGACCAAACCGTAGCCGGTCCTGCGTGATAGCGCTGCCGCGAAAAAACCACTCAGGAGGGGCGTACTGAAGAGTGCCTGAGAGACAAAAACAAGACCCCAGACGTCACCTGAAGAGGCTCCACAAACAAACACAGATCACCGCAGTGAGATCAAACCCACCTGCAAAGTGTCTGTAGGCCGAGTCTTTCAGCAGATCTCCACAGCCGAAGTCCAGCAGCTTGATGTCGTGTGACTCTGTGGAGATCAGCAGGTTCTCGGTTTGGCGTCCCGGTGCAGGACTCCGCGGCTCGCAGTGTTTCAGCGCCGTGACCAGCTGCAGCAGCACTTTCTTGGCCAGACTCTCCTCCAGGCGTCCGTTCTGCTTGCAGAAAGTGTCCAGATCTTGGCAAGGAACGGACGCTCCAGGATCAAGGTGTAGCGTCTGGGAAAGTCTAACCACTCCAGCAGCTGCAGGACGTTGGGGCAGGCAGGAGCCGAATTGACCAGACTCATCAACGCGCCACCTCCAGCGGCAGCTGATCCTGACCTTCCTGCAGGGACGAACGCTGCGTTATATCCAGCGCTCAATCAGAGCAAGCAGAGCAACAGATTCACTCTGAACTCACGACTCTCAGTCTCGGTGTTCCTCTTTACACAGGCGTGCTTGATGGCAACCTGTAGACAGATGAAGACCACGCTGACTAATTATCACAGACCACGTTCACTGACGGCAACATTTCTAACGAGGAGGTGAGAGGAAGTCTTACTGGCAGTCCGTCAGACCTGCGGGTCCCAGCATACACCGAGCCGAATCCACCTCGCCCCAGCAATGGGCCCTTCACATACGCTTCTGCAACACACAAGATCACAAGAAACCTCTTTAAACGGGACCTTACTGTAACGTCTTCAGTGACGACTCGTTTAGTGAGTGGTTTAATCTCAGTGCACTCTGACCTCTGCGGGAGCGTTTGGCAGCTCTTCTGTATGATGAGGGGACGGACCCTCATCCTCCTGGCTGCCGCTCTGCCGCTTCCTCTTCCCGTGAGACACGGACACA
Source organism: Puntigrus tetrazona (assembly GCF_018831695.1). Classification (NCBI taxonomy): domain Eukaryota; kingdom Metazoa; phylum Chordata; class Actinopteri; order Cypriniformes; family Cyprinidae; genus Puntigrus; species Puntigrus tetrazona. Next base: position 16,168,918 of record NC_056716.1, read on the forward strand.
GAAACGGCCAACTCTGACGGCAGAGGAGCGATGTACCCAGGCAGCTCTTGGCTCAGAGGCAGGTTTGGGTTGGTCAGCGGTTCCTGAGCGTCGTCACCAGAGCCGCGTCTCCCAACCTCCTGAGCAGCCGCCTGAGAGACAGCAGCACTTCTGGATCTGGAGCGGCCCGAGGCTGCAATATTTCACACATCAGACACTTACAGCCTCTATTAGCAACCTTTATCATAACCAAGCACCAATTGCTTTTACTTCTATTTGCTCTTGAATAGAAAATTAGAGGCATATCTTCACATTAATTCAGTCAAACATTGTACAACATCATACCATAACATAGCAATAATAAACAAAACACTCACCTTGTCTTTCACTCATAAGAGCGGCTGACAATCTCTCCAAACTCCAAGAAATACAGTAAATAAAAAAAAAAAAAAAATTAGTTGAAGAAAGAAAGAAAGAAAGAAAGAAAGAAAGAAAGAAAGAAAGAAAGAAAGAGAGAAATAAAAGAAAGAAATAAGAAGAGAAAAAAAACTTCCTTCAAACTGTACTCAAAGGAAATATCCTCCGCTCTCCTAAAATAAAAGTCTCCTCTCGCTCTGAACTTGGTCGAAAATCACAGTGTCAGTAAATAATCTCCGAAAGTCTCTGAAATCGCCTCGTCTCTCAACAAACAGATATCGATGGGTTTGAGTGTTTATGTGTAGAATTCACGTCACAACAACACGCGTCGCCATAGAAACTATAGTTCACGTACATGGTGAGTGCGCGTGACGTCGCGTCGCGTGAGTACAACAGCGCGGCGCACGCTTTTATCGGAAGCGTTGAATCTTATGCACTTTTCATTATTAAATAGCGAGATTTATTAATAAATGTATAAATTACTATATAAATCAGAGAAGTTACTATGATCTCTGACTAAACTGAACGCGCTATTTTCCCGCGTATTTAACCGATCACTGTCAGGAGGCCAATCAGTTTTCAGTATCTTGGTGCGTCATCAAACCTGTGCGTAAACCTGCTTGAAAATGAATGTTTAAAGAAAAAAATATAAGATATTACTGAAAATATCAAGCATTTGATACAGTGATTCATTAGTTTTATTTATTTTATTCATAATTTTCTTATTAAAATCCTCGGAATGCCTTCCCTAATGATATATTTAATTTTCTTGGAAGCATAGATTTTTTTATTGGAACATAAAAAAAAAAAAAAAAAAAAAAAAAAAATTCTGTTGACAAAATTCCTGCTAAATTGGCGGTTTTCACAGACAAGCTCTTTTCACCATTTTTCACCCCACAACTATTTCATATGAAATAACAAGGGCATATTATTTAAAAACAGATCTTTATTTTATCGTTGGCTCAAAGGAGGTATTCTTTTAGTAAGATGCAAGTAATTTAGTTCATTTCAGTGGGTAATTGTTGTCGTATACAGGATTTCCTCAGAAAATCCAATCACCTGTGAAACCAGGAGAATTAGCATTTTTTCCAAAAGTGTGCACATTTGAAAAACTGTATTTGTTTTAAGACAACAATATATTAATTAATACGATTTTAACAAATGCTCTTTGTTCTGTGTCCTTTGCTCTTCTTTATTTGGTTATATCTCTTGTGTTAAAGAATGAATACTGCCAAATAAATGTTGTATCAAAATGAAGGAAGTGTCTTACAAACTACTTCATAGAATTGATTACATTTGGAAATATTTAAGCTTAACATTTCGTATAGCTGTCAACTTTGGTAAACAAAAGAAAACTATTTAGCATCTTTCTTTTCTCATTTACTCAAGATTGTTTTGGAAAGGTTTGGAATTGTGTATTAATAGAAAATTGGAGTTTATGAAAGAAATGTGTATCAACAGTATATGTACAGTTGTGGCCAAAGGTTTGGAGAATGACATAAATATTGGAAATTGGAAAAGTTGCTGCTTAAGTTTTTGTAATAGCAATTTGCATATACTCCAGAATGTTATGAAGAGTGATCAGATGGATTGCATAGTCCTTCTTTGCCATGAAAATGAACTTAAACCTGAAAAAACTTTTCCACTGCATTTCATTGCTGTCATTAAACGACCTGCTGAGATCATTTCAGTAAAGCGTCTTGTTAACTCAGGTGAGAATGTTGACGAGCACAAGGCTGGAGATCATTATGTCAGGCTGATTGGGTTAGAATGACAGACTTGACATGTTAAAAGGAGGGTGATGCTTGAAATCATCGTTCTTCCATCGTTAACCATGGTGACCTGCAAAGAAACGCGCGTGCAGCCATCATTGCGTTGCATAAAAATGGCTTCACAGGCAAGGATATTGTGGCTACTAAGATGGCACCTAAATCAACAATTTATAGACTCATCAAGAACTTCAAGGAAAGAGGTTCAATTCTTATTAAGAAGGCTTCAGGGCGTCCAAGAAAGTCCAGCAAGCGCCAGGATCGTCTCTAAAGAGGATTCAGCTGCAGGATCGGAGAGCCACCAGTGCAGAGCTTTCTCAGGAATGGCAGCAGGCAGGTGTGAGCGCATCTACACGCACAGTGAGGCCAAGACTTTTGGAAGATGGCCTGGTGTCAAGAAGGACAGCAAAGAAGCCACTTCTCTCCAAAAAAACATCAGGGACAGACTGATCTTTTGCAAAAGTATGGTGAATGGACTGCTGAGGACTGGGGCAAAGTCATATTCTCCGATGAAGCCCCTTTCCGATTGTTTGGGGCATCTGGAAAAGGCTTGTCTGGAGAAGAAAAGGTGAGCGCTACCATCAATCAGTCCTGTGTCATGCCAACAGTAAAGCATCCTGAGACCATTCATGTGAGAGGTTGCTTCTCATCCAAGGAGTGGGCTCACTCACAATTTTGCCCAAAAATACAGCCATGAATAAAGAACGGTACCAAAACACCCTCCAACAGCAACTTCTTCCAACAATCCAACAACAGTTTGGTGAAGAACAATGCATTTTGCAGCACGATGGAGCACCGTGCCATAAGGCAAAAGTGATAACTAAGTGGCTCGGGGACCAAAACGTTGAAATTTTGGGTCCATGGCCTGGAAACTCCCCAGATTTTAATCCCATTGAGAACTTGTGGTCAATCCTCAAGAGGCGGGTGGACAAACAAAAACCCACTACTTATGACAAACTCCAAGAAGTGATTATGAAAGAATGGGTTGCTATCAGTCAGGATTTGGCCCAGAAGTTGATTGAGAGCATGCTCAGTCGAATTTCAGAGGTCCTGAAAAGAAGGGCCAACACAGCAAATAATGACTCTTTGCATAAATGTCATGTAATTGTCGATAAAAGCCTTTGAAACTTTCAGTACATCACAGAAACAACTGAAACAAAGATCTAAAAGCAGTTTCGCAGCAAACTTTGTGAAAACTAATATTTGTGTCATTCTCAAAACTTTTGGCCACAACTGTATAATTAATCAGGATTAAGTTCATCAGGGTCACCCATTTTTGATTGAATGTCGTTTTGAGGATGTACTGAATCAATCATGTGACCCTGTATAAGGAGTCAACCATGTGTTTTTAACCCTGGAAAAAAATTCTACTAATATTATTCTTATTAAACAGTTTATTTACCATTTATACAAACATACATAAAATAAAAATGTACGTTTGTAGCTGTGTGTGTGTGTGTGTGTGTGTGTGTGTGTGTGTGTGTGTGTGTGTGTGTGTGTGTGTGTGTGTGTGTGTGTGTGTGCGTGCTGCTTCAAGAGATCAAACATATACTTGTTGTTGTCTTTCAGTTGTTCTTAAATCATTCGTAATCATTTGTCCTTTATATTATAGAGTGAAAACATGGGGCCAATGATGACGGATGATTTAAATTGATTTAAATGATTTTATTCAAACTGAGCTAACATGTAAAATATGAAGCTAACGTATGAAAGTTATTCCTACGTTTAAAAAATAAATGAGAAAAAAATCAAGGTGGATATTTCTGAGATGCTGAAACAGCATGAACTATCAATGATTCATCTAAATCAGCTTTAGTAGTACTCCATTAGGTTCATTTATTTACAGTGAAGCTCATTTTGATTGGTTGACTTTCCACTTCCTCTTCAGTGATCATGTGTGCACGGTTCTGGACAGGAGATGAAACGCCTCTCTTCTCTGGACAGGTGACCATTGTCTGGAAATCCCTTCATCAGCGAGATCACGAGGGGCATGTGGCTCACCAAGAAGCTTCTGAAGACATGAACACTACGTGTCCTACAAAGAGAAGCAGACACATCACAAGTTAAGAGACTCAGACACTGAAACACGGCACATACTGTACAATGAGAACAGAACAGGAAACGTTTTTGTTGGGTTCAACATGAGAAGGTTGTGTTCTCCTCCATCTACAGGATGGAGATCTGTAGCTCTCGGGCCTCACACACACTGATACTGATAAACATACTAGTGAGTCAACAAACCACTGTTAGCTTGCTGGGATATAGGTGGTTTCATCGGGTACACACACCTGGCCTGAAGTTAACGTCGGGTTTTAATTTTTTTGTAGTTTTTTGTTGGAACAGTGAACACTGCCAGGGTATTTATTTTTAACTTATAAGAGGACAATAATGCAAGAGGAATACCAAATTCTTGTTTTCAATGTAAAAATACTGCAACATTTTCAAAAATTCAAAAACAATGGACTTGTAAAAAGCCCCCGAAATAATCATTTGTAATGATTAGTGAGGAGTGACCAAGAAAGCGTCTCAGAGCCAGTAAACGCTATGAGAAGAGTGACTGTACATCTTAAAATAGCACCATGCATGGTTGTTTGTCCGCACCGAAACTATCCACTGCGGCCAAAGCACAATAAACTCCTTTTCCAAGACTCTTGGCTTAAGTAAGTGAGGGCTTCTGGGAATCCATGCTCTAGTCTCATGAGATCAAGTTAATAATTTCAGATCTGACAGCATCTAAAATGTTCTGGTGTCACAAGAGGAGGCATACAGTGAGAAGTGTCTGGTTTCCACAGTGAACTTCAGGGTAGTAAAGCTCTTCTGTAGGGACGTATGAGAGCTGATGGTGTGAGAGAGTTAGGCTTTATCAACCACTGTGTGATATAATACAAAACCTCAACTCTCCCCAAACCAGAAACTCTCCCCATTAAAGACCAGGTCGTTTAAGAAGGAGTTAAACAGGACAGATGTAACAGTTTGTAATAAAATTTTACATTCAGTGCCAAGAAGCGTCAGAGCAGTACACTGTATACATAGAGTTATGGAGGACATATTAAGTACTAAAATATCACACCTTGTTGAATTAAATCTAGGTTGTACTCATTTCCATAATCCTATATTGAAACAAAATGGGCTAATTTTACAGATATTAATAGCATATATTTCTCTGTTTTTATTGAGAATATGTTTAATACCTTAATACTTGCCATCTATTAACTAATAAGAGGTTATTAAACAGACAGTTTACTAAAACTCTAATGACATGTAGCTGAAAAGGTGCTTACTGATCGTGGAATGCCTAAAGTGGACTGTCAAATGTTGTCTAACTCAATGTTTGTAGGTATGTTAAAAGGAATATGGTTCACTGATTATTATTTACTGGATAAATACTTTGTATTCAGCTTCTGGTCAACCAGAAAATTCGTTTTCTTTGAATCAGTGAGCCTGAAAAGACCGGGCACCTAAATGGGACACTAATTTATGTTGTTATGAATCCAAACTATAAATCAAGTAATTTCTGTTAAATAATATAAAAAACTGTTAAAATATGTCTTTCTAGGCAATTTGTATTCTACTGTATTTGCAAAACCAGTTGCAGGACGTATTGAACTAAATATTTTAGTTTGTTTATTGCTATTTATTTGGTTAATTTCTTTACCCTGATAATTTGCACAGATGTTGTGCAGCCCCACTGCCACAGTTAAAGCACCACGGTAAGGCAAACGAAAATATTACTGTTTAAAGGAATTTTACCCAACAAGTAAGATTTTGTTATCATTTACTCATCCTCAAGTAGTTCCAAACTTGTATGAATTTCTTTGTTCTCCCGAACACAAAGGAGGATATTTTGAAAAAAGTATGGAACAATGGTTTTGGGTCACCATTATTTTTTTAGAATTTTTATTTTTGGGTAAACTTTTCCTTTAAGCATAAAAATGGCTTTATTGATATATTTGTTTTTGCAATTTACATTCTATGCATCCCCTTCTATTAATTTGAATCACTAAGAGATTTTTCTTCTGATTTCTTTCTTATTTTTGGTCCTTTTTCCTGTCCTGATTACAAAAAAAAAGTAATACTACTGTGATACAGCGAGATGTACAACTCCTGTTATATACATATTTACACTTTATTGTGGAGAAGCTACACATATTGATCTGTGGGTGGTTTCAGCTGCTGCTGTGTGTTCAGACTCCTGCAGCATCCACACAGAGATCTTCACCGACTGGAGCAGAGGATCCGAACCCTTCACCATCAGCCCATGATCCTCTGCTCTTTCTGGAGGCGACCAGGAAGCCGTTCCCTGCACGTCCTGTGTCACTCCTGCTCACCCTATACAAACAACCGGAAGCATTAATCTAGTCTGATCCTAACGAGACAATCCAATCCAGCCGTGACTGCTGTGAGTCAGATAAGTGTGTGTCTCTGGCCACCTGCTCAGTGTAACCAGGGTGGCGCTCAATGTCCTCTAAAGTGGGCGGTCTGACGCCGATGCACTGAGACACCAGCCAATCAGCTGACGGCACTCTGTTACACACAACACAGTGTTCAGGAAGACAGAAGCACACACGCTTCACCTGGATCTGGACGTGACCTCTGTCTCTTGCCTGTGGACAGCTCTCTAGGGAAGCGCAGTCTGCTTCTGGAGGTGACCCTCAACGTGCCTCTGAAGGGGAAACAGCCGCACAAGATGTTGTAGAGCGTCACCCGACCGACCAAACCGTAGCCGGTCCTGCGTGATAGCGCTGCCGCCGAAACCACTCAGGAGGGGCGTACTGAAGAGTGCCTGAGAGACAAAACAAGACCCCCAGACGTCACCTGAAGAGGCTCCACAAACAAACACAGATCACCGCAGTGAGATCAAACCCACCTGCAAAGTGTCTGTAGGCCCGAGTCTTTCAGCAGATCTCCACAGCCGAAGTCCAGCAGCTTGATGTCGTGTGACTCTGTGGAGATCAGCAGGTTCTCGGTTTGGCGTCCCGGTGCAGGACTCCGCGGCTCTCGCAGTGTTTCAGCGCCGTGACCAGCTGCAGCAGCACTTTCTTGGCCAGACTCTCCTCCAGGCGTCCGTTCTGCTTGCAGAAAGTGTCCAGATCTTGGCAAGGAACGGGACGCTCCAGGATCAAGGTGTAGCGTCTGGGAAAGTCTAACCACTCCAGCAGCTGCAGGACGTTGGGGCAGGCAGGAGCCGAATTGACCAGACTCATCAACGCCACCTCCAGCGGCAGCTGATCCTGACCTTCCTGCAGGACGAACGCTGCGTTATATCCAGCGCTCAATCAGAGCAAGCAGAGCAACAGATTCACTCTGAACTCACGACTCTCAGTCTCGGTGTTCCTCTTTTACAGACGTGCTTGATGGCAACCTGTAGACAGATGAAGACCACGCTGACTAATTATCACAGACCACGTTCACTGACGGCAACATTTCTAACGAGGAGGTGAGAGGAAGTCTTACTGGCAGTCCGTCAGACCTGCGGGTCCCAGCATACACCGAGCGAATCCACCTCGCCCCAGCAATGGGCCCTTCACATACGCTTCTGCAACACACAAGATCACAAGAAACCTCTTTAAACGGGACCTTACTGTAACGTCTTCAGTGACGACTCGTTTAGTGAGTGGTGAGGTGTTTAATCTCAGTGCACTCTGACCTCTGCGGGAGCGTTTGGCAGCTCTTCTGTATGAGGGGACGGGACCTCATCCTCCTGGCTGCCGCTCTGCCGCTTCCTCTTCCCGTGAGACACGGACACAGAAACGGCCAACTCTGGACGGCAGAGGAGCGATGTACCCAGGCAGCTCTTGGCTCAGAGGCAGGTTTGGGTTGGTCAGCGGTTCCTGAGCGTCGTCACCAGAGCCGCGTCTCCCAACCTCCTGAGCAGCCGCCTGAGAGACAGCAGCACTTCTGGATCTGGAGCGGCCCGAGGCTGCAATATTTCACACATCAGACACTTACAGCCTCTATTAGCAACCTTTATCATAACCAAGCACCAATTGCTTTTACTTCTATTTGCTCTTGAATAGAAAATTAGAGGCATATCTTCACATTAATTCAGTCAAACATTGTACAACATCATACCATAACATAGCAATAATAAAACAAAACACTCACCTTGTCTTTCACTCATAAGAGCGGCTGACAATCTCTCCAAACTCCAAGAAATACAGTAAATAAAAAAAAAATAATAATTAGTTGAAGAAAGAAAGAAAAAGAAAGAAAGAAAGAAAGAAAGAAAGAAAGAGAGAGAATGAGAGAAAGAAAGAAAGAAATAAGAGAATAAAAAACTTCCTTCAAACTGTACTCAAAGGAAATATCCTCCGCTCTCCTAAAATAAAAGTCTCCTCTCGCTCTGAACTTGGTCGAAAATCACAGTGTCAGTAAATAATCTCCGAAAGTCTCTGAAATCGCCTCGTCTCTCAACAAACAGATATCGATGGGTTTGAGTGTTTATGTGTAGAATTCACGTCACAACACGCGTCGCCATAGAAACTATAGTTCACGCGTACATGGTGCGTGCGTGACGTCGCGTGCGTGAGTGAGTACAACAGCGCGAGCGTACGCTTTTATCGGAAGCGTTGAATCTTATGCACTTTTCATTATTAAATAGCGAGATTTATTAATAAATGTATAAATTACTATATAAATCAGAGAAGTTACTATGATCTCTGACTAAACTGAACGCGCTATTTTCCGCGTATTTAACCGATCACTGTCAGGAGGCCAATCAGTTTTCAGTATCTTGGTGCGTCATCAAACCTGTGAGTAAACCTGCTTGAAAATGAATGTTTAAAGAAAAAAATATAAGATATTACTGAAAATATCAAGCATTTGATACAGTGATTCATTAGTTTTATTTATTTTATTCATAATTTTCTTATTAAAATCCTCTGAATGCCTTCCCTAATGATATATTTAATTTTCTTGGAAGCATAGATTTTTTTATTGGAACATAAAAAAAAAAAAAAAAAATTCTGTTGACAAAATTCCTGCTAAATTGGCGGTTTTCACAGACAAGCTCTTTTCACCATTTTTCACCCCACAACTATTTCATATGAAATAACAAGGGCATATTATTTAAAAACAGATCTTTATTTTATCGTTGGCTCAAAGGAGGTATTCTTTTAGTAAGATGCAAGTAATTTAGTTCATTTCAGTGGGTAATTGTTGTCGTATACAGGATTTCCTCAGAAAATCCAATCACCTGTGAAACCAGGAGAATTAGCATTTTTTCCAAAAGTGTGCACATTTGAAAAACTGTATTTGTTTTAAGACAACAATATATTAATTAATACGATTTTAACAAATGCTCTTTGTTCTGTGTCCTTTGCTCTTCTTTATTTGGTTATATCTCTTGTGTTAAAGAATGAATACTGCCAAATAAATGTTGTATCAAAATGAAGGAAGTGTCTTACAAACTACTTCATAGAATTGATTACATTTGGAAATATTTAAGCTTAACATTTCGTATAGCTGTCAACTTTGGTAAACAAAAGAAAACTATTTAGCATCTTTCTTTTCTCATTTACTCAAGATTGTTTTGGAAAGGTTTGGAATTGTGTATTAATAGAAAATTGGAGTTTATGAAAGAAATGTGTATCAACAGTATATGTACAGTTGTGGCCAAAGGTTTTGAGAATGACATAAATATTGGAAATTGGAAAAGTTGCTGCTTAAGTTTTTGTAATAGCAATTTGCATATACTCCAGAATGTTATGAAGAGTGATCAGATGGATTGCATAGTCCTTCTTTGCCATGAAAATGAACTTAAACCTGAAAAAAACTTTCCACTGCATTTCATTGCTGTCATTAAACGACCTGCTGAGATCATTTCAGTAAAGCGTCTTGTTAACTCAGGTGAGAATGTTGACGAGCACAAGGCTGGAGATCATTATGTCAGGCTGATTGGGTTAGAATGACAGACTTGACATGTTAAAAGGAGGGTGATGCTTGAAATCATCGTTCTTCCATCGTTAACCATGGTGACCTGCAAAGAAACGCGCGTGCAGCCATCATTGCGTTGCATAAAAATGGCTTCACAGGCAAGGATATTGTGGCTACTAAGATGGCACCTAAATCAACAATTTATAGACTCATCAAGAACTTCAAGGAAAGAGGTTCAATTCTTATTAAGAAGGCTTCAGGGCGTCCAAGAAAGTCCAGCAAGCGCCAGGATCGTCTCCTAAAGAGGATTCAGCTGCAGGATCGGAGAGCCACCAGTGCAGAGCTTTCTCAGGAATGGCAGCAGGCAGGTGTGAGCGCATCTACACGCACAGTGAGGCCAAGACTTTTGGAAGATGGCCTGGTGTCAAGAAGGACAGCAAAGAAGCCACTTCTCTCTCAAAAAACATCAGGGACAGACTGATCTTTTGCAAAAAGTATGGTGAATGGACTGCTGAGGACTGGGGCAAAGTCATATTTCTCCGATGAAGCCCCTTTCCGATTGTTTGGGGCATCTGGAAAAGGCTTGTCTGGAGAAGAAAAGGTGAGCGCTACCATCAATCAGTCCTGTGTCATGCCAACAGTAAAGCATCCTGAGACCATTCATGTGAGAGGTTGCTTCTCATCCAAGGAGTGGGCTCACTCACAATTTTGCCCAAAAATACAGCCATGAATAAAGAACGGTACCAAAACACCCTCCAACAGCAACTTCTTCCAACAATCCAACAACAGTTTGGTGAAGAACAATGCATTTTGCAGCACGATGGAGCACCGTGCCATAAGGCAAAAGTGATAACTAAGTGGCTCGGGGACCAAAACGTTGAAATTTTGGGTCCATGGCCTGGAAACTCCCCAGATTTTAATCCCATTGAGAACTTGTGGTCAATCCTCAAGAGGCGGGTGGACAAACAAAAACCCACTACTTATGACAAACTCCAAGAAGTGATTATGAAAGAATGGGTTGCTATCAGTCAGGATTTGGCCCAGAAGTTGATTGAGAGCATGCTCAGTCAATTTCAGAGGTCCTGAAAAAGAAGGGCCAACACAGCAAATAATGACTCATTTTGCATAAATGTCATGTAATTGTCGATAAAAGCCTTTGAAACTTTCAGTACATCACAGAAACAACTGAAACAAAGATCTAAAAGCAGTTTCGCAGCAAACTTTGTGAAAACTAATATTTGTGTCATTCTCAAAACTTTTGGCCACAACTGTATAATTAATCAGGATTAAGTTCATCAGGGTCACCCATTTTTGATTGAATGTCGTTTTGAGGATGTACTGAATCAATCATGTGACCCTGTATAAGGAGTCAACCATGTGTTTTTAACCCTGGAAAAAAATTCTACTAATATTATTCTTATTAAACAGTTTATTTACCATTTATACAAACATACATAAAATAAAAATGTACGTTGTAGCAACCTGTGTGTGTGTGTGAGAGTGTATATATGTGTGTGTGTGTGTGTGTGTGTGTGTGTGTGTGCGCGTGCTGCTTCAAGAGATCAAACATATACTTGTGTTGTCTTTCAGTTGTTCTTAAATCATTCGTAATCATTTGTCCTTTATATTATAGAGTGAAAACATGGGGCCAATGATGACGGATGATTTAAATTGATTTAAATGATTTTATTCAAACTGAGCTAACATGTAAAATATGAAGCTAACGTATGAAAGTTATTCCTACGTTTAAAAAATAAATGAGAAAAAAATCAAGGTGGATATTTCTGAGATGCTGAAACAGCATGAACTATCAATGATTCATCTAAATCAGCTTTAGTAGTACTCCATTAGGTTCATTTATTTACAGTGAAGCTCATTTTGATTGGTTGACTTTCCACTTCCTCTTCAGTGATCATGTGTGCACGGTTCTGGACAGGAGATGAAACGCCTCTCTTCTCTGGACAGGTGACCATTGTCTGGAAATCCCTTCATCAGCGAGATCACGAGGGCATGTGGCTCACCAAGAAGCTTCTGAAGACATGAACACTACGTGTCCTACAAAGAGAAGCAGACACATCACAAGTTAAGAGACTCAGACACTGAAACACGGCACATACTGTACAATGAGAACAGAACAGGAAACGGTTTTTGTTGGGTTCAACATGAGAAGGTTGTGTTCTCCTCCATCTACAGGATGGAGATCTGTAGCTCTCGGGCCTCACACACACTGATACTGATAAACATACTAGTGAGTCAACAAACCACTGTTAGCTTGCTGGGATATAGGTGGTTTCATCGGGTACACACACCTGGCCTGAAGTTAACGTCGGGTTTTAATTTTTTTGTAGTTTTTTGTTGGAACAGTGAACACTGCCAGGGTATTTATTTTTTAACTTATAAGAGGACAATAATGCAAGAGGAATACCAAATTCTTGTTTTCAATGTAAAAATACTGCAACATTTTCAAAAATTCAAAAACAATGGACTTGTAAAAAGCCCCCGAAATAATCATTTGTAATGATTAGTGAGGAGTGACCAAGAAAGCGTCTCAGAGCCAGTAAACGCTATGAGAAGAGTGACTGTACATCTTAAAATAGCACCATGCATGGTTGTTTGTCCGCACCAAACTATCCACTGCGGCCAAAGCACAATAAACTCCTTTTCCAAGACTCTTGGCTTAAGTAAGTGAGGGCTTCTGGGAATCCATGCTCTAGTCTCATGAGATCAAGTTAATAATTTCAGATCTGACAGCATCTAAAATGTTCTGGTGTCACAAGAGGAGGCATACAGTGAGAAGTGTCTGGTTTCCACAGTGAACTTCAGGGTAGTAAAGCTCTTCTGTAGGGACGTATGAGAGCTGATGGTGTGAGAGAGTTAGGCTTTATCAACCACTGTGTGATATAATACAAAACCTCAACTCTCCCCAAACCAGAAACTCTCCCCATTAAAGACCAGGTCGTTTAAGAAGGAGTTAAACAGGACAGATGTAACAGTTTGTAATAAAATTTTACATTCAGTGCCAAGAAGCGTCAGAGCAGTACACTGTATACATAGAGTTATGGAGGACATATTAAGTACTAAAATATCACACCTTGTTGAATTAAATCTAGGTTGTACTCATTTCCGCAATCCTATATTGAAACAAAATGGGCTAATTTTACAGATATTAATAGCATATATTTCTCTGTTTTTATTGAGAATATGTTTAATACCTTAATACTTGCCATCTATTAACTAATAAGAGGTTATTAAACAGACAGTTTACTAAAACTCTAATGACATGTAGCTGAAAAGGTGCTTACTGATCGTGGAATGCCTAAAGTGGACTGTCAAATGTTGTCTAACTCAATGTTTGTAGGTATGTTAAAAGGAATATGGTTCACTGATTATTATTTACTGGATAAATACTTTGTATTCAGCTTCTGGTCAACCAGAAAATTAGTTTTCTTTGAATCAGTGAGCCTGAAAAGACCAGGCACCTAAATGGGACACTAATTTATGTTGTTATGAATCCAAACTATAAATCAAGTAATTTCTGTTAAATAATAAAAAAACTGTTAAAATATGTCTTTCTAGGCAATTTGTATTCTACTGTATTTGCAAAACCAGTTGCAGGACGTATTGAACTAAATATTTTAGTTTGTTTATTGCTATTTATTTGGTTAATTTCTTTACCTGATAATTTGCACAGATGTTGTGCAGCCCCACTGCCACAGTTAAAGCACCACGGTAAGGCAAACGAAAATATTACTGTTTAAAGGAATTTTACCCAACAAGTAAGATTTTGTTATCATTTACTCATCCTCAAGTAGTTCCAAACTTGTATGAATTTCTTTGTTCTCCCGAACACAAAGGAGGATATTTTGAAAAAGTATGGAACAATGGTTTTGGGTCACCATTATTTTTTAGAATTTTTATTTTTGGGTAAACTTTTCCTTTAAGCATAAAAATGGCTTTATTGATATATTTGTTTTTGCAATTTACATTCTATGCATCCCCTTCTATTAATTTGAATCACTAAGAGATTTTTCTTCTGATTTCTTTCTTATTTTTGGTCCTTTTTCCTGTCCTGATTACAAAAAAAGTAATACTACTGTGATACAGCGAGATGTACAACTCCTGTTATATACATATTTACACTTTATTGTGGAGAAGCTACACATATTGATCTGTGGGTGGTTTCAGCTGCTGCTGTGTGTTCAGACTCCTGCAGCATCCACACAGAGATCTTCACCGACTGGAGCAGAGGATCCGAACCCTTCACCATCAGCCCATGATCCTCTGCTCTTTCTGAGGCGACCAGGAAGCCGTTCCCTGCACTTCCTGTGTCACTCCTGCTCACCCTATACAAACAATCCGGAAGCATTAATCTAGTCTGATCCTAACGAGACAATCCAGCCGTGACTGCTGTGAGTCAGATAAGTGTGTGTCTCTGGCCACCTGCTCAGTGTAACCAGGGGTGGCGCTCAATGTCCTCTAAAGTGGGCCGGTCTGGCGCGATGCACTGAGACACCAGCCAATCAGCTGACGGCACTCTGTTACACACAACACAGTGTTCAGGAAGACAGAAGCACACGCTTCACCTGGATCTGGGCGTGACCTCTGTCTCTTGCCTGTGGACAGCTCTCTGGGAAGCGCAGTCTGCTTCTGGAGGTGACCCTCAACGTGCCTCTGAAGGGAAACAGCCGCACAAGATGTTGTAGAGCGTCACCCCGACCGACCAAACCGTAGCCGGTCCTGCGTGATAGCGCTGCCGCCGAAACCACTCAGGAGGGGCGTACTGAAGAGTGCCTGAGAGACAAAAACAAGACCCCCAGACGTCACCTGAAGAGGCTCCACAAACAAACACAGATCACCGCAGTGAGATCAAACCCACCTGCAAAGTGTCTGTAGGGCGAGTCTTTCAGCAGATCTCCACAGCCGAAGTCCAGCAGCTTGATGTCGTGTGACTCTGTGGAGATCAGCAGGTTCTCCGGTTTGGCGTCCCGGTGCAGGACTCCGCGGCTCGCAGTGTTTCAGCGCCGTGACCAGCTGCAGCAGCACTTTCTTGGCCAGACTCTCCTCCAGGCGTCCGTTCTGCTTGCAGAAAGTGTCCAGATCTTGGCAAAGGCAGGACGCTCCAGGATCAAGGTGTAGCGTCTGGGAAAGTCTAACCACTCCAGCAGCTGCAGGGACGTTGGGGCAGGCAGGAGCCGAATTGACCAGACTCATCAGCGCGCCACCTCCAGCGGCAGCTGATCCTGACCTTCCTGCAGGACGAACGCTGCGTTATATCCAGCGCTCAATCAGAGCAAGCAGAGCAACAGATTCACTCTGAACTCACGACTCTCAGTCTCGGTGTTCCTCTTTTACAGACGTGCTTGATGGCAACCTGTAGACAGATGAAGACCACGCTGACTAATTATCACAGACCCACGTTCACTGGCGGCAACATTTCTAACGAGGAGGTGAGAGGAAGTCTTACTGGCAGTCCGTCAGACCTGCGGGTCCCAGCATACACCGGGCGGAATCCACCTCGCCCCAGCAATGGGCCCTTGACATACGCTTCTGCAACACACAAGATCACAAGAAACCTCTTTAAACGGGACCTTACTGTAACGTCTTCAGTGACGACTCGTTTAGTGAGTGGTGAGGTGTTTAATCTCAGTGCACTCTGACCTCTGCGGGAGCGTTTGGCAGCTCTTCTGTATGAGGGGGCGGACCCTCATCCTCCTGGCTGCCGCTCTGCGCTTCCTCTTCCCGTGAGACACGGACACAGAAACGGCCAACTCTGGACGGCAGAGGAGCGATGTACCCAGGCAGCTCTTGGCTCAGAGGCAGGTTTGGGTTGGTCAGCGGTTCCTGAGCGTCGTCACCAGAGCCGCTTCTCCCAACCTCCTGGGCAGCCGCCTGAGAGACAGCAGCACTTCTGGATCTGGAGCGGCCGAGGCTGCAATATTTCACACATCAGACACTTACAGCCTCTATTAGCAACCTTTATCATAACCAGCACCAATTGCTTTTACTTCTATTTGCTCTTGAATAGAAAATCAAGAGGCATATCTTCACATTAATTCAGTCAAACAT
>NC_056716.1:16185123-16233302 GCF_018831695.1 Puntigrus tetrazona
GAAAATTATTAAGAATTCAAAACTTGGTGCCCAAACGTCCAGGTGCTTCATCTAACTGATCTTGTCCGATAGGTGCAATTTCTTGACGCTTTCCCACTCAACCATGGTAACCCTGGAAGAAATTTTTAAGCATTCAAAACGTAAGTCCAGACAGCCAGGCGCTCATCTAGCCGATCTTGGCCGTGGAAAGGTGCTACTTCTTGGACTCTTTTCCACTCAAGCCCTGCCAACCTGGTGGAAATTTTTAAATTTTCTAAACAAAAGTCCAAATGTCCAGGGAAAAATACTTCATCCAGCCAATCTTGGCTGGGTTATGAAGCTACTTCTGGACGCTTCACTCCACTCAATTACGGTAAATCTATGGAGAAAAGTTTTAAGAATCTCAAAACTTAATGCCAAACATCCAGGCGCATATCTAGCCAACCTTGGCCGTGACAGGTGCTACTTCTTGGACTCTTTGCCATTCAACCCCTGCAACCTGGAGGAAATTTTTCTATTTTCAAAGCCTGAGCCCAGATATCTAGGCACTTCATCCAGCTGATTTTGGCTGTGTTAAGTGCTACTTCTTCGACGCTTTTCCACTCGACCATGGTAACCCCTGGAGGAAATTTTTTAAGTTATTCAAAACTTAAGCCCAAACATCCAGGCTTTCATCTAACCGATCTTGGCTGGGATAGGTGCGATTTCTTGACGCTTTCCCACTCTGACCATGGTAACCCTGGAGAAAATTATTACGACCAAAACCTAATCCCAAATATCCAGGCGCTTCATCTAGCCAATCTTGGCTGTGAAAGGTGCTACTTCTTGGACTCTTTTTCCACTCTGACCATGGTAACCATGGAGAAAAGTTTTAAGAATTCAAAACTTAATGCCAAACATCCAGGCACTTCATCTAGCCAATCTTGGCCGTGAAAGGTGCTACTTCTTGACTCTTTGCCATTCAACCCTGCAACCCTGGAGGAAATTTTTAATTTTCAAAGCCTGAGCCCAGATATCTAGGGCGCTTCATTCAGCCGAATTTGGCTGTGTTAAATGCTACTTCTGGACGCTTTTCCACTGGACCATGGTAACCTGGAGGAAATGTTTAAGCTTTCAAAACCTAAGCCCAAACATCCAGGCGCTTCATCTAGCTTGATCTTGGCCGTGATATGTGCTACTTCTTGACTCTTTCGACTCGACCCCTGCAACCCTGGGAGGAATTTTTTTAATTTTCAAACCTAAGTAGTAGCATACAATATCGAGTAATTCCATTCGCCTAGCACTCTACTCCGCAGACATTTACTGTGCATGGATGCAGCTCTGGCTCCACTGAGACTCCAGGGCATCCGTGCATACTCAATTATTTCGACGATTGGTTGATATTAGCTCAATCAGAGCAGATGGCAGTTCAACATCGATGTTGTTCTGTCTCACGCGCCTGGGGAGATGGGTTTGAGACTGGAACGCCAAGAAGATGTGTATTGCGTCCCGCTCAGAGGACCACATACTCTAGGCGTGGTGTGGGATTCGACCACAATGTGGGCATCGATTGTCAGTCACGAGCACTGGACATTATGTGCGCAGAACTGCGCCTCGCGGAGGTCGGACCAATTATCATTTGAACAGGGCGGCGCTGCTGCTAAGCGGAGTATTAGCAAGTGGATAGTTGAGGCTATCCACCTGGCCTATGAGGCCCTCTGCACTCCCATGCCCTCTCTCGGCCAGAGCGCATTCATCTAGGGGTATGGCGGCCTCAATGCCTATCTTAGCGGTGTCCCCACGGGGGACATCTGCAACGCTGCGTGGATGTTCCACGCTCCACTTTTTGCCCGATTTTACAATCTAGACATGAGGCCGCCCCTGGCTCCTTGGTCTTATCCTGATGGGTGGTCTGAGGACCCTTTTCAGGCAGGGCCTTGGAATTATGGCAGCGTGGGCATCTCATTCCCAAAGCGCTTGTGAAGCAGCTAGAGTTCCTGAAGAGGAACGTCTCAGGCCACGGATGTAACCATGGTTCCTCTAGGGAACGCAGACGCCGCGCCCAGATGCCATACTTCCCGCAACCCTGTCGGCGCCTAATACTTCACTACAGAGGCTGGCGCCGCCTCACAGAGCGTGTCTTTATACTTCCTGGTCGGTAACGTCATCTCGTCCTTGACGTCGCTCCTCCATTGACAGATTTCACACGCGGGTTCAGAGCGGCTCACGCTGAAGGCGCTCCCAAAGCGTTGTGACGCAGCCGTCTCATTCCTTAAGAGGAACCATGGTTACATCCGTAACCTGAGACATTCTGGTCTCTGATGAACATAATCTCTGGGTTGATCTACCATCTAGTCTGGATACAAACTGTGAAAAACAGATTAAGATAGAAACAGGACTAATATTAGCGTAGATGCTCTTCTTTCTTTTACGATATCACAAGTACATCGTATTTTAGGAGTAGTGTTCTCGGTTCCAGCTAATCTAAGTAATGCAGCCTAAAAATCCTTTAACGGATTTGAATAATAAAAAGTGTGTTGGTCTGTTATGTGTAGGCTAAGTTAAAAAGATGTGTCTTTAATCTAGATTTAAACTGGCAGAGTGTGTCTGCTTCCCTAACAGAGTTAGGAGATTGTTCCAGAGTTTAGGTGCTAGATAGGAAAAGGATCTGGCCGCCCGTAGTTGATTTTGATATTCTAGGTATTATCAAATGGCCAGAGTTTTGAGAACGCAGCGACATGCAGGACTATAATGTGATAAGAGCTCGCTCAAGTATTGAGGAGCTGAACTGTTCAGGCTTTATAGGTAAATTTAAATTTAAAATCTATCCGATGTTTGATAGGAGCCAGTGCAGTGTTGACAGAACCGGGCTAATATGATCATACTTCTTAGGTCTAGTAAGGACTCTAGCTGCTGAGTTTTGGACTAGCTGAAGTTTGTTCATCAAGCGTGCAGAACAACCACCCAATAAAGCATTACAATAATTTAACCTCGAGGTTCAATCCTCGCATTAATTAATATTTCTGCATTAGAGGTTGAAAGCATAGGTTGTAATTTAGATATATTTTTAAGATGGAAAAAGCAGTTTTACAGACGCTGCAATCATGGTTTTCAAGGAAAGATTGCTGTCAAGCGGCACACCTAGGTTCCTAACTGATGATGAAGAATTAACAGAGCAGCCATAAAGTGATAAACTGTGTTCTAGCTTATTATATGTGGGGGTTTTTAGGTCCAATTATTAGCAGTTTTTCTCAGAATTTAGCAATAGGAAGTTACTCGTCATCTAGTTTTTTATATTGACTATGCATTCTGTTAGATTCTCAATTTGTTGTGTATCACCAAGCTGCGCTTCACCAAACTGTTGTTGGATTGTTGGAAGAAGTTGCTGTTGCAGGGTGTTTTGGTACTATTCTTTATTCATGGCTGTGTATTTTTTAGCAAAATTGTGAGTGAGCCCACTTTCAGCACCGAAGATACTGAAAGGTGATTGGTCTCCTGACAGTGATCGGTTAAATACGCGGGAAAATAGAGCATTGACTTTAACCAGAGATCATAGTAACATCTCTGATTTATACTAATTTATACATTTATTAATAAATCTCGCTATTTAATAATGAAAAGTGCATAAGATTCAACGCTTCCGATAAAAGCGTACACTCGCGCTGTTGTACTCACACACGCAACGTCATGCGCACCATATACGTGAACTATAGTTTCTATGGCGACGCGTGTTATGACGTGAATTCTACACATAAACACTCAAACCCATCGATATCTGTTTTTTGAGAGACGAGGCGATTTCAGAGACTTTCGGAGATTATTTACTGACACTGTGATTTTCGACCAAGTTCGAAGCGAGAGGAGACTTTTATTTTTTTAGGAGAGCGGAGGATATTTCCTTTGAGTACAGTTTGAAGGAAGTTTTTTATTCTCTTCTTTATTTCTTTCTCTTTATTTCTCTCTCATTCTTTCTTTCTTTTCTTTCTTTCTTTCTTTTTCTTTCTTTCTTCAACTAATTATTATTTTTTTTATTTACTGTATTTCTTGGAGTTTGGAGAGATTGTCAGCCGCTCTTATGAGTGAAAGACAAGGTGAGTGTTTTGTTTATTATTGCTATGTTATGGTATGATGTTGTACAATGTTTGACTGAATTAATGTGAAGATATGCCTCTAATTTTCTATTCAAGAGCAAATAGAAGTAAAAGCAATTGGTGCTTGGTTATGATAAAGGTTGCTAATAGAGGCTGTAAGTGTCTGATGTGTGAAATATTGCAGCCTCGGGCCGCTCCAGATCCAGAAGTGCTGCTGTCTCTCAGGCGGCTGCTCAGGAGGTTGGGAGACGCGGCTCTGGTGACGACGCTCAGGAACCGCTGACCAACCCAAACCTGCCTCTGAGCCAAGAGCTGCCTGGGTACATCGCTCCTCTGCCGCCAGAGTTGGCCGCTTCTGTGTCCGTGTCTCACGGGAAGAGGAAGCGGCAGAGCGGCAGCCAGGAGGATGAGGGTCCGTCCCCCTCATACAGAAGAGCTGCCAAACGCTCCCGCAGAGGTCAGAGTGCACTGAGATTAAACCACTCACTAAACGAGTCGTCACTGAAGACGTTACAGTAAGGTCCCGTTTAAAGAGGTTTCTTGTGATCTTGTGTGTTGCAGAAGCGTATGTGAAGGGCCCATTGCTGGGGCGAGGTGGATTCGGCTCGTGTATGCTGGGACCCGCAGGTCTGACGGACTGCCAGTAAGACTTCCTCTCACCTCCTCGTTAGAAATGTTGCCGCCAGTGAACGTGGTCTGTGATAATTAGTCAGCGTGGTCTTCATCTGTCTACAGGTTGCCATCAAGCACGCCTGTAAAAGAGGAACACCGAGACTGAGAGTCGTGAGTCAGAGTGAATCTGTTGCTCTGCTTGCTCTGATTGAGCGCTGGATATAACGCAGCGTTCTCGTCCTGCAGGAAGGTCAGGATCAGCTGCCGCTGGAGGTGGCGTTGATGAGTCTGGTCAATTCGGCTCCTGCCTGCCCCAACGTCCTGCAGCTGCTGGAGTGGTTAGACTTTCCCAGACGCTACACCTTGATCCTGGAGCGTCCCGTTCCTTGCCAAGATCTGGACACTTTCTGCAAGCAGAACGGACTCCTGGAGGAGAGTCTGGCCAAGAAAGTGCTGCTGCAGCTGGTCACGGCGCTGAAACACTGCGAGCCGCGGAGTCCTGCACCGGGACGCCAAACCGAGAACCTGCTGATCTCCCACAGAGTCACACGACATCAAGCTGCTGGACTTCGGCTGTGGAGATCTGCTGAAAGACTCGGCCTATAGACACTTTGCAGGTGGGTTTGATCTCACTGCGGTGATCTGTGTTTGTTTGTGGAGCCTCTTCAGGTGACGTCTGGGGGTCTTGTTTTGTCTCTCAGGCACTCTTCAGTACGCCTCCTGAGTGGTTTCGCGGCAGCGCTTATCACGCAGGACCGGCTACGGTTTGGTCGGTCGGGTGACGCCTACAACATCTTGTGCGGCTGTTTCCTTCAGAGGCACGTTGAGGGTCACCTCCAGAAGCAGACTGCGCTTCCCTAGAGAGCTGTCCACAGGCAAGAGACAGAGGTCACGTCCAGATCCAGGTGAAGCGTGTGCTTCTGTCTTCCTGAACACTGTGTTGTGTGTAACAGAGTGCCGTCAGCTGATTGGCTGGTGTCTCAGTGCATCGGCGTCAGACTGGCCCACTTTAGAGGACATTGAGCGCCACCCTGGTTACACTGAGCAGGTGGCCAGAGACACACACTTATCTGACTCACAGCAGTCACGGCTGGATTGTCTCGTTAGGATCAGACTAGATTAATGCTTCCGGTTGTTTGTATAGGGTGAGCAGGAGTGACACAGGACGTGCAGGAACGGCTTCTGGTCGCCTCCAGAAAGAGCAGAGGATCATGGGCTGATGGTGAAGGGTTCGGATCCTCTGCTCCAGTCGGTGAAGATCTCTGTGTGGATGCTGCAGGAGTCTGAACACACAGCAGCAGCTGAAACCACCCACAGATCAATATGTGTAGCTTCTCCACAATAAAGTGTAAATATGTATATAACAGGAGTTGTACATCTCGCTGTATCACAGTAGTATTACTTTTTTTGTAATCAGGACAGGAAAAAGGACCAAAAATAAGAAAGAAATCAGAAGAAAAATCTCTTAGTGATTCAAATTAATAGAAGGGGATGCATAGAATGTAAATTGCAAAACAAATATATCAATAAAGCCATTTTTATGCTTAAAGGAAAAGTTTACCCAAAAATAAAAATTCTAAAAAATAATGGTGACTCAAAACCATTGTTCCATACTTTTTCAAAATATCCTCCTTTGTGTTCGGGAGAACAAAGAAATTCATACAAGTTTGGAACTACTTGAGGATGAGTAAATGATAACAAAATCTTACTTGTTGGGTAAAATTCTTTAAACAGTAATATTTTCGTTTGCCTTACCGTGGTGCTTTAACTGTGGCAGTGGGGCTGCACAACATCTGTGCAAATTATCAGGGTAAAGAAATTAACCAAATAAATAGCAATAAACAAACTAAAATATTTAGTTCAATACGTCCTGCAACTGGTTTTGCAAATACAGTAGAATACAAATTGCCTAGAAAGACATATTTTAATAGTTTTTTATATTATTTAACAGAAATTACTTGATTTATAGTTTGGATTCATAACAACATAAATTAGTGTCCCATTTAGGTGCCCGGTCTTTTCAGGCTCACTGATTCAAAGAAAACGAATTTTCTGGTTGACCAGAAGCTGAATACAAAGTATTTATCCAGTAAATAATAATCAGTGAACCATATTCCTTTTAACATACCTACAAACATTGAGTTAGACAACATTTGACAGTCCACTTTAGGCATTCCACGATCAGTAAGCACCTTTTCAGCTACATGTCATTAGAGTTTTAGTAAACTGTCTGTTTAATAACCTCTTATTAGTTAATAGATGGCAAGTATTAAGGTATTAAACATATTCTCAATAAAAACAGAGAAATATATGCTATTAATATCTGTAAAATTAGCCCATTTTGTTTCAATATAGGATTATGGAAATGAGTACAACCTAGATTTAATTCAACAAGGTGTGATATTTTAGTACTTAATATGTCCTCCATAACTCTATGTATACAGTGTACTGCTCTGACGCTTTCTTGGCACTGAATGTAAAATTTTATTACAAACTGTTACATCTGTCCTGTTTAACTCCTTCTTAAACGACCTGGTCTTTAATGGGGAGAGTTTCTGGTTTGGGGAGAGTTGAGGTTTTGTATTATATCACACAGTGGTTGATAAAGCCTAACTCTCTCACACCATCAGCTCTCATACGTCCCTACAGAAGAGCTTTACTACCCTGAAGTTCACTGTGGAAACCAGACACTTCTCACTGTATGCCTCCTCTTGTGACACCAGAACATTTTAGATGCTGTCAGATCTGAAATTATTAACTTGATCTCATGAGACTAGAGCATGGATTCCCAGAAGCCCTCACTTACTTAAGCCAAGAGTCTTGGAAAAGGAGTTTATTGTGCTTTGGCCGCAGTGGATAGTTTCAAAAGGGACAAACAACCATGCATGGTGCTATTTTAAGATGTACAGTCACTCTTCTCATAGCGTTTACTGGCTCTGAGACGCTTTCTTAGTCACTCCTCACTAATCATTACAAATGATTATTTCGGGGCTTTTACAAGTCCATTGTTTTTGAATTTTTGAAAATGTTGCAGTATTTTTACATTGAAAACAAGAATTTGGTATTCCTCTTGCATTATTGTCCTCTTATAAGTTAAAAATAAATACCCTGGCAGTGTTCACTGTTCCAACAAAAACTACAAAAAAATTAAAACCCGAGTTAACTTCAGGCCAGGTGTGTGTGTGACCCGATGAAACCACCTATATCCCAGCAAGCTAACAGTGGTTTGTTGACTCACTAGTATGTTTATCAGTATCAGTGTGTGTGAGGCCCGAGAGCTACAGATCTCCATCCTGTAGATGGAGGAGAACACAACCTTCTCATGTTGAACCCAACAAAACCGTTTCCTGTTCTGTTCTCATTGTACAGTATGTGCCGTGTTTCAGTGTCTGAGTCTCTTAACTTGTGATGTGTCTGCTTCTCTTTGTAGGACACGTAGTGTTCATGTCTTCAGAAGCTTCTTGGTGAGCCACATGCCCTCGTGATCTCGCTGATGAAGGGATTTCCAGACAATGGTCACCTGTCCAGAGAAGAGAGGCGCTTTCATCTCCTGTCCAGAACCGTGCACACATGATCACTGAAGAGGAAGTGGAAAGTCAACCAATCAAAATGAGCTTCACTGTAAATAAATGAACCTAATGGAGTACTACTAAAGCTGATTTAGATGAATCATTGATAGTTCATGCTGTTTCAGCATCTCAGAAATATCCACCTTGATTTTTTTCTCATTTATTTTTTAAACGTAGGAATAACTTTCATACGTTAGCTTCATATTTTACATGTTAGCTCAGTTTGAATAAAATCATTTAAATCAATTTAAATCATCCGTCATCATTGGCCCCATGTTTTCACTCTATAATATAAAGGACAAATGATTACGAATGATTTAAGAACAACTGAAAGACAACACAAGTATATGTTTGATCTCTTGAAGCAGCACGCGCACACACACACACACACACACACACACACACACACACACACACATATATACACTCTCACACACACACACACAGGTTGCTACAACGTACATTTTTATTTTATGTATGTTTGTATAAATGGTAAATAAACTGTTTAATAAGAATAATATTAGTAGAATTTTTTTCCAGGGTTAAAAAAACACATGGTTGACTCCTTATACAGGGTCACATGATTGATTCAGTACATCCTCAAAACGACATTCAATCAAAAATGGGTGACCCTGATGAACTTAATCCTGATTAATTATACAGTTGTTGCCAAAAGTTTTGAGAATGACACAAATATTAGTTTTCACAAAGTTTGCTGCGAAACTGCTTTTAGATCTTTGTTTCAGTTGTTTCTGTGATGTACTGAAAGTTTCAAAGGCTTTTATCGACAATTACATGACATTTATGCAAAGAGTCATTATTTGCTGTGTTGGCCCTTCTTTTTCAGGACCTCTGAAATTCGACTGAGCATGCTCTCAATCAACTTCTGGGCCAAATCCTGACTGATAGCAACCCATTCTTTCATAATCACTTCTTGGAGTTTGTCATAAGTAGTGGGTTTTTGTTTGTCCACCCGCCTCTTGAGGATTGACCACAAGTTCTCAATGGGATTAAAATCTGGGGAGTTTCCAGGCCATGGACCCAAAATTTCAACGTTTTGGTCCCCGAGCCACTTAGTTATCACTTTTGCCTTATGGCACGGTGCTCCATCGTGCTGCAAAATGCATTGTTCTTCACCAAACTGTTGTTGGATTGTTGGAAGAAGTTGCTGTTGGAGGGTGTTTTGGTACCGTTCTTTATTCATGGCTGTATTTTTGGGCAAAATTGTGAGTGAGCCCACTCCCTGGATGAGAAGCAACCTCTCACATGAATGGTCTCAGGATGCTTTACTGTTGGCATGACACAGGACTGATTGATGGTAGCGCTCACCTTTTCTTCTCCAGACAAGCCTTTTTCCAGATGCCCCAAACAATCGGAAAGGGGCTTCATCGGAGAATATGACTTTGCCCCAGTCCTCAGCAGTCCATTCACCATACTTTTTGCAAAAGATCAGTCTGTCCCTGATGTTTTTTTGGAGAGAAGTGGCTTCTTTGCTGTCCTTCTTGACACCAGGCCATCTTCCAAAAGTCTTGGCCTCACTGTGCGTGTAGATGCGCTCACACCTGCCTGCTGCCATTCCTGAGAAAGCTCTGCACTGGTGGCTCTCCGATCCTGCAGCTGAATCCTCTTTAGGAGACGATCCTGGCGCTTGCTGGACTTTCTTGGACGCCCTGAAGCCTTCTTAATAAGAATTGAACCTCTTTCCTTGAAGTTCTTGATGAGTCTATAAATTGTTGATTTAGGTGCCATCTTAGTAGCCACAATATCCTTGCCTGTGAAGCCATTTTTATGCAACGCAATGATGGCTGCACGCGTTTCTTTGCAGGTCACCATGATTAACGATGGAAGAACGATGATTTCAAGCATCACCCTCCTTTTAACATGTCAAGTCTGTCATTCTAACCCAATCAGCCTGACATAATGATCTCCAGCCTTGTGCTCGTCAACATTCTCACCTGAGTTAACAAGACGTTTACTGAAATGATCTCAGCAGGTCGTTTAATGACAGCAATGAAATGCAGTGGAAAGTTTTTTTCAGGTTTAAGTTCATTTTCATGGCAAAGAAGGACTATGCAATCCATCTGATCACTCTTCATAACATTCTGGAGTATATGCAAATTGCTATTACAAAAACTTAAGCAGCAACTTTTCCAATTTCCAATATTTATGTCATTCTCCAAACCTTTGGCCACAACTGTACATATACTGTTGATACACATTTCTTTCATAAACTCCAATTTTCTATTAATACACAATTCCAAACCTTTCCAAAACAATCTTGAGTAAATGAGAAAAGAAAGATGCTAAATAGTTTTCTTTTGTTTACCAAAGTTGACAGCTATACTGAAATGTTAAGCTTAAATATTTCCAAATGTAATCAATTCTATGAAGTAGTTTGTAAGACACTTCCTTCATTTTGATACAACATTTATTTGGCAGTATTCATTCTTTAACACAAGAGATATAACCAAATAAAGAAGAGCAAAGGACACAGAACAAAGAGCATTTGTTAAAATCGTATTAATTAATATATTGTTGTCTTAAAACAAATACAGTTTTTCAAATGTGCACACTTTTGGAAAAAATGCTAATTCTCCTGGTTTCACAGGTGATTGGATTTTCTGAGGAAATCCTGTATACGACAACAATTACCCACTGAAATGAACTAAATTACTTGCATCTTACTAAAAGAATACCTCCTTTGAGCCAACGATAAAATAAAGATCTGTTTTTAAATAATATGCCCTTGTTATTTCATATGAAATAGTTGTGGGGTGAAAAATGGTGAAAAGAGCTTGTCTGTGAAAACCGGCCAATTTAGCAGGAATTTTGTCAACAGAATTTTTTTTTTTTTTTTATTATGTTCCAATAAAAAAATCTATGCTTCCAAGAAAATTATATATATCATTAGGGAAGGCATTCCGAGGATTTTAATAAGAAAATTATGAATAAAATAAATAAAACTAATGAATCACTGTATCAAATGCTTGATATTTTCAGTAATATCTTATATTTTTTCTTTAAACATTCATTTTCAAGCAGGTTTACGCACAGGTTTGATGACGCACCAAGATACTGAAAACTGATTGGCCTCCTGACAGTGATCGGTTAAATACGCGGGAAAATAGCGCGTTCAGTTTAGTCAGAGATCATAGTAACTTCTCTGATTTATATAGTAATTTATACATTTATTAATAAATCTCGCTATTTAATAATGAAAAGTGCATAAGATTCAACGCTTCCGATAAAAGCGTGCGCTTCTTGTTGTACTCACGCACGCGACGCCACGCCGCACCATGTACGTGAACTATAGTTTCTATGGCGACGCGTGTTGTGACGTGAATTCTACACATAAACACTCAAACCCATCGATATCTGTTTGTTGAGAGACGAGGCGATTTCAGAGACTTTCGGAGATTATTTACTGACACTGTGATTTTCACCAAGTTCAGAGCGAGAGGAGACTTTTATTTTAGGAGAGCGGAGGATATTTCCTTTGAGTACAGTTTGAAGGAAGTTTTTTATTCTCTTCTTATTTCTTTCTCTTTATTTCTCTCTTTCTTTCTTTCTTTCTTTCTTTCTTTCTTTCTTCAACTAATTATTATTTTTTTTTATTTACTGTATTTCTTGGAGTTTGGAGAGATTGTCAGCCGCTCTTATGAGTGAAAGACAAGGTGAGTGTTTTGTTTATTATTGCTATGTTATGGTATGATGTTGTACAATGTTTGACTGAATTAATGTGAAGATATACCTCTAATTTTCTATTCAAGAGCAAATAGAAGTAAAAGCAATTGGTGCTTGGTTATGATAAAGGTTGCTAATAGAGGCTGTAAGTGTCTGATGTGTGAAATATTGCAGCCTCGGGCCGCTCCAGATCCAGAAGTGCTGCTGTCTCTCAGGCGGCTGCTCAGGAGGTTGGGAGACGCGGCTCTGGTGACGACGCTCAGGAACCGCTGACCAACCCAAACCTGCCTCTGAGCCAAGAGCTGCCTGGGTACATCGCTCCTCTGCCGTCCAGAGTTGGCCGCTTCTGTGTCCGTGTCTCACGGGAAGAGGAAGCGGCAGAGCGGCAGCCAGGAGGATGAGGGTCCGTCCCCCTCATACAGAAGAGCTGCCAAACGCTCCCGCAGAGGTCAGAGTGCACTGAGATTAAACACCACCACTCACTAAACGAGTCGTCACTGAAGACGTTACAGTAAGGTCCCGTTTAAAGAGGTTTCTTGTGATCTTGTGTGTTGCAGAAGCGTATGTGATGGGCCCACTGCTGGGGCGAGGTGGATTCGGCTCGGTGTATGCTGGGACCCGCAGGTCTGACGGACTGCCAGTAAGACTTCCTCTCACCTCCCTCGTTAGAAATGTTGCCGTCAGTGAACGTGGTCTGTGATAATTAGTCAGCGTGGTCTTCATCTGTCTACAGGTTGCCATCAAGCACGTCTGTAAAAGAGGAACACCGAGACTGAGAGTCGTGAGTTGAGAGTGAATCTGTTGCTCTGCTTGCTCTGATTGAGCGCTGGATATAACGCAGCGTTCATCCTGCAGGAAGGTCAGGATCAGCTGCCGCTGGAGGTGGCGTTGATGAGTCTGGTCAATTCGGCTCCTGCCTGCCCCAACGTCCTGCAGCTGCTGGAGTGGTTAGACTTTCCCAGACGCTACACCTTGATCCTGGAGCGTCCCGCCTTTGCCAAGATCTGGACACTTTCTGCAAGCAGAACGGACGCCTGGAGGAGAGTCTGGCCAAGAAAGTGCTGCTGCAGCTGGTCACGGCGCTGAAACACTGCGAGAGCCGCGGAGTCCTGCACCGGGACGTCAAACCGGAGAACCTGCTGATCTCCACAGAGTCACACGACATCAAGCTGCTGGACTTCGGCTGTGGAGATCTGCTGAAAGACTCGCCTACAGACACTTTGCAGGTGGGTTTGATCTCACTGCGGTGATCTGTGTTTGTTTGTGGAGCCTCTTCAGGTGACGTCTGGGGGTCTTGTTTTGTCTCTCAGGCACTCTTCAGTACGCCCCTCCTGAGTGGTTTCGGCGGCAGCGCTATCACGCAGGACCGGCTACGGTTTGGTCGGTCGGGGTGACGCTCTACAACATCTTGTGCGGCTGTTTCCCTTCAGAGGCACGTTGAGGGTCACCTCCAGAAGCAGACTGCGCTTCCCTAGAGAGCTGTCCACAGGCAAGAGACAGAGGTCATGTCCAGATCCAGGTGAAGCGTGTGCTTCTGTCTTCCTGAACACTGTGTTGTGTGTAACAGAGTGCCGTCAGCTGATTGGCTGGTGTCTCAGTGCATCGGCGTCAGACCGGCCCACTTTAGAGGACATTGAGCGCCACCCTTGGTTACACTGAGCAGGTGGCCAGAGACACACACTTATCTGACTCACAGCAGTCACGGCTGGATTGTCTCGTTAGGATCAGACTAGATTAATGCTTCCGGTTGTTTGTATAGGGTGAGCAGGAGTGACACAGGACGTGCAGGGAACGGCTTCCTGGTCGCCTCCAGAAAGAGCAGAGGATCATGGGCTGATGGTGAAGGGTTCGGATCCTCTGCTCCAGTCGGTGAAGATCTCTGTGTGGATGCTGCAGGAGTCTGAACACACAGCAGCAGCTGAAACCACCCACAGATCAATATGTGTAGCTTCTCCACAATAAAGTGTAAATATGTATATAACAGGAGTTGTACATCTCGCTGTATCACAGTAGTATTACTTTTTTTTTGTAATCAGGACAGGAAAAAGGACCAAAAATAAGAAAGAAATCAGAAGAAAAATCTCTTAGTGATTCAAATTAATAGAAGGGGATGCATAGAATGTAAATTGCAAAAACAAATATATCAATAAAGCCATTTTTATGCTTAAAGGAAAAGTTTACCCAAAAATAAAAATTCTAAAAATAATGGTGACCCAAAACCATTGTTCCATACTTTTTTTCAAAATATCCTCCTTTGTGTTCGGAGAACAAAGAAATTCATACAAGTTTGGAACTACTTGAGGATGAGTAAATGATAACAAAATCTTACTTGTTGGGTAAAATTCCTTTAAACAGTAATATTTTCGTTTGCCTTACCGTGGTGCTTTAACTGTGGCAGTGGGGCTGCACAACATCTGTGCAAATTATCAGGGTAAAGAAATTAACCAAATAAATAGCAATAAACAAACTAAAATATTTAGTTCAATACGTCCTGCAACTGGTTTTGCAAATACAGTAGAATACAAATTGCCTAGAAAGACATATTTTAACAGTTTTTTATATTATTTAACAGAAATTACTTGATTTATAGTTTGGATTCATAACAACATAAATTAGTGTCCCATTTAGGTGCCCGGTCTTTTCAGGCTCACTGATTCAAAGAAAACGAATTTTCTGGTTGACCAGAAGCTGAATACAAAGTATTTATCCAGTAAATAATAATCAGTGAACCATATTCCTTTTAACATACCTACAAACATTGAGTTAGACAACATTTGACAGTCCACTTTAGGCATTCCACGATCAGTAAGCACCTTTTCAGCTACATGTCATTAGAGTTTTAGTAAACTGTCTGTTTAATAACCTCTTATTAGTTAATAGATGGCAAGTATTAAGGTATTAAACATATTCTCAATAAAAACAGAGAAATATATGCTATTAATATCTGTAAAATTAGCCCATTTTGTTTCAATATAGGATTGCGGAAATGAGTACAACCTAGATTTAATTCAACAAGGTGTGATATTTTAGTACTTAATATGTCCTCCATAACTCTATGTATACAGTGTACTGCTCTGACGCTTCTTGGCACTGAATGTAAAAATTTTATTACAAACTGTTACATCTGTCCTGTTTAACTCCTTCTTAAACGACCTGGTCTTTAATGGGGAGAGTTTCTGGTTTGGGGAGAGTTGAGGTTTTGTATTATATCACACAGTGGTTGATAAAGCCTAACTCTCTCACACCATCAGCTCTCATACGTCCCTACAGAAGAGCTTTACTACCCTGAAGTTCACTGTGGAAACCAGACACTTCTCACTGTATGCCTCCTCTTGTGACACCAGAACATTTTAGATGCTGTCAGATCTGAAATTATTAACTTGATCTCATGAGACTAGAGCATGGATTCCCAGAAGCCCTCACTTACTTAAGCCAAGAGTCTTGGAAAAGGAGTTTATTGTGCTTTGGCCGCAGTGGATAGTTTCGGTGCGGACAAACAACCATGCATGGTGCTATTTTAAGATGTACAGTCACTCTTCTCATAGCGTTTACTGGCTCTGAGACGCTTTCTTAGTCACTCCTCACTAATCATTACAAATGATTATTTCACTGGGGCTTTTTACAAGTCCATTGTTTTTGAATTTTTGAAAATGTTGCAGTATTTTTACATTGAAAACAAGAATTTGGTATTCCTCTTGCATTATTGTCCTCTTATAAGTTAAAAATAAATACCCTGGCAGTGTTCACTGTTCCAACAAAAACTACAAAAAATTAAAACCCGACGTTAACTTCAGGCCAGGTGTGTGTCACCTCCAGATGAAACCACCTATATCCCAGCAAGCTAACAGTGGTTTGTTGACTCACTAGTATGTTTATCAGTATCAGTGTGTGTGAGGCCCGAGAGCTACAGATCTCCATCCTGTGATGGAGATGGAGGAGAACACAACCTTCTCATGTTGAACCCAACAAAAACCGTTTCCTGTTCTGTTCTCATTGTACAGTATGTGCCGTGTTTCAGTGTCTGAGTCTCTTAACTTGTGATGTGTCTGCTTCTCTTTGTAGGACACGTAGTGTTCATGTCTTCAGAAGCTTCTTGGTGAGCCACATGCCCTCGTGATCTCGCTGATGAAGGGATTTCCAGACAATGGTCACCTGTCCAGAGAAGAGAGGCGCTTTCATCTCCTGTCCAGAACCGCTGCACACATGATCACTGAAGAGGAAGTGGAAAGTCAACCAATCAAAATGAGCTTCACTGTAAATAAATGAACCTAATGGAGTACTACTAAAGCTGATTTAGATGAATCATTGATAGTTCATGCTGTTTCAGCATCTCAGAAATATCCACCTTGATTTTTTTCTCATTTATTTTTTAAACGTAGGAATAACTTTCATACGTTAGCTTCATATTTTACATGTTAGCTCAGTTTGAATAAAATCATGCTTGATTTAAATCATCCGTCATCATTGGCCCCATTGTTTTTGAATTTTTGAAAATGTTGCAGTATTTTTACATTGAAAACAAGAATTTGGTATTCCTCTTGCATTATTGTCCTCTTATAAGTTAAAAAATAAATACCCTGGCAGTGTTCACTGTTCCAACAAAAACTACAAAAAATTAAAACCCGACGTTAACTTCAGGCCAGGTGTGTGTAAATGAAACCACCTATATCCCAGCAAGCTAACAGTGGTTTGTTGACTCACTAGTATGTTTATCAGTATCAGTGTGTGTGAGGCCCGAGAGCTACAGATCTCCATCCTGTAGATGGAGGAGAACACAACCTTCTCATGTTGAACCCAACAAAAACCGTTTCCTGTTCTGTTCTCATTGTACAGTATGTGCCGTGTTTCAGTGTCTGAGTCTCTTAACTTGTGATGTGTCTGCTTCTCTTTGTAGGACACGTAGTGTTCACTTGTCTTCAGAAGCTTCTTGGTGAGCCACATGCCCTCGTGATCTCATTGATGAAGGGATTTCCAGACAATGGTCACCTGTCCAGAGAAGAGAGGAATTTTCATCTCCTGTCCAGAACCGTGCACACATGATCACTGAAGAGGAAGTGGAAAGTCAACCAATCAAAATGAGCTTCACTGTAAATAAATGAACCTAATGGAGTACTACTAAAGCTGATTTAGATGAATCATTGATAGTTCATGCTGTTTCAGCATCTCAGAAATATCCACCTTGATTTTTTGTCATTTATTTTTTTACGTAGTGTGACGAGTCGGCTGCCCCTCCTCTTTATCGTTCACCATCACCCCGTCCTATTCGCCGCCCTTCACCAGGCTCCCGGCGGGAGTGGGTGTGTTCGAGAGGAGGCGTGGTATCGGTCAGGTCTGGCGGCGTGTGACGAGGCGCACCTGAAGGGGATTAGCCTTGTCACCGTGATATTTAAATACCTGACCGCGTCTCTCCTCGGAGACCGGTCTCTTCCCCGTGCATGCACGCTATATACGCTTCTTGGCACTGTCCTCGTGGGTCCAGGAAGGGTGCGCGATGGACCTCACCCGCCCTGGCCGAGAAGTGCGTCGTGGGACCCCGTGGTCCAGGCTGTGAGCACACAGCTCATCCCACTCTGCCGCCGGAGCAAAGAAACGACGGAGACGCCTTGCGGAAGCCTAACCGCTCACCGCGCCCGGGCCAGAAAAAGAAGGGGCTTTACTACCCTGAAGTTCCGCCTGTTACCTGGACCCTTCCCCTGGAACACGGCCTCAACCTTCACTTTCCCACCAGAACATTTTAGACACTGTCAGATCCCCTTTATTTGGACACTTTTCCCATGGACACTTTATTTTGTATTATTATTATTTTTGTCAATAAAAGCCTCTCCGAGGCCTGACGCCACGCCCACTGTGTCTGTCGTTGGCTCCTCCCGTCACAGTGGTGGAGAATGCGGGCAAGGCGGAGCTTAGACGGCACAGTTGGGCGACATCTGATGATGTCATCCCCTCTCGCTGGTACCCATGCCGGACGGAGAACAACGGAGACTTCGCTCCCAGCCACCAGGAAGGGTAAGTGATTATTTCGTTTACTGTCATTTACCCGGTGGCTGGTTGAGCATTCCGACTAATTCCAGTTTTTTCTGTCCCGGTGCGAGAGGAGTTGCCCGAGAGGAATCCCTGCCCTCCCACTCCGACCGCTGGAGCCTGGTTGAGGAAGGTAGCACTCCTGCGTGGGCGGCGACCGCCTGACGGGGTTGGCGCTTGGGGAGGGGCCATGTGTGAGTCGGCTGCCCCTCCTCTTTATCGTCACCATCACCCCGTCCTTTGTTGCGCCTTCACCAGGCTCCCGGCGGGAGTGGGTGTGTTCGAGAGGAGGGGCGTGGTATCGGTCAGGTCTGGCGGCGTGTGACGAACACAACCTGAAGGGGATTAGCCTTGTCACCGTCGCCGTTAAATACCTGACCGCGTCTCTCCTCGGGAGACCGGTCTCTTCCCCGTGCATGCACGCTGGTGTCCTCGTGGGTCCAGGAAGGGTGCGCGATGGACCTCACCCGCGCCGTCCGAGAAGTGCGTCGTGGGACCCCGTAGTCCAGGCTGTGGCACACAGCTCATCCCACTCTGCCGCCGGAGCAAAGAAACGACGGAGACGCCGCGGAAGAAGCCGCCGCCCCTGCGCCCCTGCCAGAAAAAAGAGGCGTTTCATCGACCGCCAGGACTCCGCCCCTTACCTGACCCTTCCCCCTGGAACACGGCCTCAACCTTCACTTTCCCAGCTTCACTGTACACCAGATCCCCCTTTTATTTGGACACTTTTCCCATGGACACTTTATTTTGTATTATTATTATTTTTGTCAATAAAGCCTCTCCGAGGCCTGACGCCACGCCCACTGTGTCTGTCGTTGGCTCCTCCCGTCACAGTAGGAATAACTTTCATACGTTAGCTTCATATTTTACATGTTAGCTCAGTTTGAATAAAATCATGCTTGATTTAAATCATCCGTCATCATTGGCCCCATGTTTTCACTCTATAATATAAAGGACAAATGATTACGAATGATTTAAGAACAACTGAAAGACAACACAAGTACATGTTTGATCTCTTGAAGCAGCATGCGCGCACACACACACACACACACACACACACACACACACACACACACACAAATATATACACTCTCACACACACACAGGTTGCTACAACGTACATTTTTATTTTATGTATGTTTGTATAAATGGTAAATAAACTGTTTAATAAGAATAATATTAGTAGAATTTTTTTCCAGGGTTAAAAACACATGGTTGACTCCTTATACAGGGTCACATGATTGATTCAGTACATCCTCAAAACGACATTCAATCAAAAATGGGTGACCCTGATGAACTTAATCCTGATTAATTATACAGTTGTGGCCAAAAGTTTTGAGAATGACACAAATATTAGTTTTCACAAAGTTTGCTGCGAAACTGCTTTTAGATCTTTGTTTCAGTTGTTTCTGTGATGTACTGAAAGTTTCAAAGGCTTTTATCGACAATTACATGACATTTATGCAAAGAGTCATTATTTGCTGTGTTGGCCCTTCTTTTCAGGACCTCTGAAATTCGACTGAGCATGCTCTCAATCAACTTCTGGGCCAAATCCTGACTGATAGCAACCCATTCTTTCATAATCACTTCTTGGAGTTTGTCATAAGTAGTGGTTTTTGTTTGTCCACCCGCCTCTTGAGGATTGACCACAAGTTCTCAATGGGATTAAAATCTGGGGAGTTTCAGGCCATGGACCCAAAATTTCAACGTTTTGCTCCCGAGCCACTTAGTTATCACTTTTGCCTTATGGCACGGTGCTCCATCGTGCTGCAAAATGCATTGTTCTTCACCAAACTGTTGTTGGATTGTTGGAAGAAGTTGCTGTTGGAGGGTGTTTTGGTACCGTTCTTTATTCATGGCTGTATTTTTGGGCAAAATTGTGAGTGAGCCCACTCCCTTGGATGAGAAGCAACCTCTCACATGAATGGTCTCAGGATGCTTTACTGTTGGCATGACACAGGACTGATTGATGGTAGCGCTCACCTTTTCTTCTCCAGACAAGCCTTTTTCCAGATGCCCCAAACAATCGGAAAGGGGCTTCATCGGAGAATATGACTTTGCCCCAGTCCTCAGCAGTCCATTCACCATACTTTTTGCAAAAGATCAGTCTGTCCCTGATGTTTTTTTGGAGAGAAGTGGCTTCTTTGCTGTCCTTCTTGACACCAGGCCATCTTCCAAAAGTCTTGGCCTCACTGTGCGTGTAGATGCGCTCACACCTGCCTGCTGCCATTCCTGAGAAAGCTCTGCACTGGTGGCTCTCCGATCCTGCAGCTGAATCCTCTTTAGGAGACGATCCTGGCGCTTGCTGGACTTTCTTGGACGCCCTGAAGCCTTCTTAATAAGAATTGAACCTCTTTCCTTGAAGTTCTTGATGAGTCTATAAATTGTTGATTTAGGTGCCATCTTAGTAGCCACAATATCCTTGCCTGTGAAGCCATTTTTATGCAACGCAATGATGGCTGCACGCGTTTCTTTGCAGGTCACCATGGTTAACGATGGAAGAACGATGATTTCAAGCATCACCCTCCTTTTAACATGTCAAGTCTGTCATTCTAACCCAATCAGCCTGACATA
The DNA here is from genome assembly GCF_018831695.1 of Puntigrus tetrazona. NCBI lineage: Eukaryota > Metazoa > Chordata > Actinopteri > Cypriniformes > Cyprinidae > Puntigrus > Puntigrus tetrazona. The sequence continues at coordinate 16,205,633 of NC_056716.1, forward strand.
ATGATCTCCAGCCTTGTGCTCGTCAACATTCTCACCTGAGTTAACAAGACGTTTACTGAAATGATCTCAGCAGGTCGTTTAATGACAGCAATGAAATGCAGTGGAAAGTTTTTTTCAGGTTTAAGTTCATTTTCATGGCAAAGAAGGACTATGCAATCCATCTGATCACTCTTCATAACATTCTGGAGTATATGCAAATTGCTATTACAAAAACTTAAGCAGCAACTTTTCCAATTTCCAATATTTATGTCATTCTCCAAACCTTTGGCCACAACTGTACATATACTGTTGATACACATTTCTTTCATAAACTCCAATTTTCTATTAATACACAATTCCAAACCTTTCCAAAACAATCTTGAGTAAATGAGAAAAGAAAGATGCTAAATAGTTTTCTTTTGTTTACCAAAGTTGACAGCTATACGAAATGTTAAGCTTAAATATTTCCAAATGTAATCAATTCTATGAAGTAGTTTGTAAGACACTTCCTTCATTTTGATACAACATTTATTTGGCAGTATTCATTCTTTAACACAAGAGATATAACCAAATAAAGAAGAGCAAAGGACACAGAACAAAGAGCATTTGTTAAAATCGTATTAATTAATATATTGTTGTCTTAAAACAAATACAGTTTTTCAAATGTGCACACTTTTGGAAAAAATGCTAATTCTCCTGGTTTCACAGGTGATTGGATTTTCTGAGGAAATCCTGTATACGACAACAATTACCCACTGAAATGAACTAAATTACTTGCATCTTACTAAAAGAATACCTCCTTTGAGCCAACGATAAAATAAAGATCTGTTTTTAAATAATATGCCCTTGTTATTTCATATGAAATAGTTGTGGGGTGAAAAATGGTGAAAAGAGCTTGTCTGTGAAAACCGGCCAATTTAGCAGGAATTTTGTCAACAGAATTTTTTTTTTTTTTTATTTTTTTTTTATGTTCCAATAAAAAAATCTATGCTTCCAAGAAAATTAAATATATCATTAGGGAAGGCATTCCGAGGATTTTAATAAGAAAATTATGAATAAAATAAATAAAACTAATGAATCACTGTATCAAATGCTTGATATTTTCAGTAATATCTTATATTTTTTCTTTAAACATTCATTTTCAAGCAGGTTTACGCACAGGTTTGATGACGCACCAAGATACTGAAAACTGATTGGCCTCCTGACAGTGATCGGTTAAATACGCGGGAAAATAGCGCGCGTTCAGTTTAGTCAGAGATCATAGTAACTTCTCTGATTTATATAGTAATTTATACATTTATTAATAAATCTCGCTATTTAATAATGAAAAGTGCATAAGATTCAACGCTTCCGATAAAAGCGTACGCTCGCGCTGTTGTACTCACGCGCACGCGACGTCACGCCACACCATGTACGTGAACTATAGTTTCTATGGCGACGCGTGTTGTGACGTGAATTCTACACATAAACACTCAAACCCATCGATATCTGTTTGTTGAGAGACGAGGCGATTTCAGAGACTTTCGGAGATTATTTACTGACACTGTGATTTTCGACCAAGTTCAGAGCGAGAGGAGACTTTTATTTTAGGAGAGCGGAGGATATTTCCTTTGAGTACAGTTTGAAGGAAGTTTTTTTATTCTCTTCTTATTTCTTTCTCTTTATTTCTCTCATTCTTTCTTTCTTTCTTTCTTTCTTTCTTTCTTTCTTTCTTTCTTTCTTCAACTAATTATTATTTTTTTTTTATTTACTGTATTTCTTGGAGTTTGGAGAGATTGTCAGCCGCTCTTATGAGTGAAAGACAAGGTGAGTGTTTTGTTTATTATTGCTATGTTATGGTATGATGTTGTACAATGTTTGACTGAATTAATGTGAAGATATGCCTCTAATTTTCTATTCAAGAGCAAATAGAAGTAAAAGCAATTGGTGCTTGGTTATGATAAAGGTTGCTAATAGAGGCTGTAAGTGTCTGATGTGTGAAATATTGCAGCCTCGGGCCGCTCCAGATCCAGAAGTGCTGCTGTCTCTCAGGCGGCTGCTCAGGAGGTTGGGAGACGCGGCTCTGGTGACGACGCTCAGGAACCGCTGACCAACCCAAACCTGCCTCTGAGCCAAGAGCTGCCTGGGTACATCGCTCCTCTGCCGTCCAGAGTTGGCCGCTTCTGTGTCCGTGTCTCACGGGAAGAGGAAGCGGCAGAGCGGCAGCCAGGAGGATGAGGGTCCGTCCCCCTCATACAGAAGAGCTGCCAAACGCTCCCGCAGAGGTCAGAGTGCACTGAGATTAAACACCTCACCACTCACTAAACGAGTCGTCACTGAAGACGTTACAGTAAGGTCCCGTTTAAAGAGGTTTCTTGTGATCTTGTGTGTTGCAGAAGCGTATGTGATGGGCCCACTGCTGGGGCGAGGTGGATTCGGCTCGGTGTGTATGCTGGGACCCGCAGGTCTGACGGACTGCCAGTAAGACTTCCTCTCACCTCCTCGTTAGAAATGTTGCCGTCAGTGAACGTGGTCTGTGATAATTAGTCAGCGTGGTCTTCATCTGTCTACAGGTTGCCATCAAGCACGTCTGTAAAAGAGGAACACCGAGACTGAGAGTCGTGAGTTGAGAGTGAATCTGTTGCTCTGCTTGCTCTGATTGAGCGCTGGATATAACGCAGCGTTCATCCTGCAGGAAGGTCAGGATCAGCTGCCGCTGGAGGTGGCGTTGATGAGTCTGGTCAATTCGGCTCCTGCCTGCCCCAACGTCCTGCAGCTGCTGGAGTGGTTAGACTTTCCCAGACGCTACACCTTGATCCTGGAGCGTCCCGCCTTTGCCAAGATCTGGACACTTTCTGCAAGCAGAACGGACGCCTGGAGGAGAGTCTGGCCAAGAAAGTGCTGCTGCAGCTGGTCACGGCGCTGAAACACTGCAGAGCCGCGGAGTCCTGCACCGGGACGTCAAACCGAGAACCTGCTGATCTCCACAGAGTCACACGACATCAAGCTGCTGGACTTCGGCTGTGGAGATCTGCTGAAAGACTCGGCCTACAGACACTTTGCAGGTGGGTTTGATCTCACTGCGGTGATCTGTGTTTGTTTGTGGAGCCTCTTCAGGTGACGTCTGGGGGTCTTGTTTTGTCTCTCAGGCACTCTTCAGTACGCCCCTCCTGAGTGGTTTCGGCGGCAGCGCTATCACGCAGGACCGGCTACGGTTTGGTCGGTCGGGGTGACGCTCTACAACATCTTGTGCGGCTGTTTCCCCTTCAGAGGCACGTTGAGGGTCACCTCCAGAAGCAGACTGCGCTTCCCTAGAGAGCTGTCCACAGGCAAGAGACAGAGGTCACGTCCAGATCCAGGTGAAGCGTGTGCTTCTGTCTTCCTGAACACTGTGTTGTGTGTAACAGAGTGCCGTCAGCTGATTGGCTGGTGTCTCAGTGCATCGGCGTCCAGACCGCCCACTTTAGAGGACATTGAGCGCCACCCTGGTTACACTGAGCAGGTGGCCAGAGACACACACTTATCTGACTCACAGCAGTCACGGCTGGATTGTCTCGTTAGGATCAGACTAGATTAATGCTTCCGGTTGTTTGTATAGGGTGAGCAGGAGTGACACAGGACGTGCAGGAACGGCTTCCTGGTCGCCTCCAGAAAGAGCAGAGGATCATGGGCTGATGGTGAAGGGTTCGGATCCTCTGCTCCAGTCGGTGAAGATCTCTGTGTGGATGCTGCAGGAGTCTGAACACACAGCAGCAGCTGAAACCACCCACAGATCAATATGTGTAGCTTCTCCACAATAAAGTGTAAATATGTATATAACAGGAGTTGTACATCTCGCTGTATCACAGTAGTATTACTTTTTTTGTAATCAGGACAGGAAAAAGGACCAAAAATAAGAAAGAAATCAGAAGAAAAATCTCTTAGTGATTCAAATTAATAGAAGGGGATGCATAGAATGTAAATTGCAAAAACAAATATATCAATAAAGCCATTTTTATGCTTAAAGGAAAAGTTTACCCAAAAATAAAAATTCTAAAAAAATAATGGTGACCCAAAACCATTGTTCCATACTTTTTTCAAAATATCCTCCTTTGTGTTCGGGAGAACAAAGAAATTCATACAAGTTTGGAACTACTTGAGGATGAGTAAATGATAACAAAATCTTACTTGTTGGGTAAAATTCCTTTAAACAGTAATATTTTCGTTTGCCTTACCGTGGTGCTTTAACTGTGGCAGTGGGGCTGCACAACATCTGTGCAAATTATCAGGGTAAAGAAATTAACCAAATAAATAGCAATAAACAAACTAAAATATTTAGTTCAATACGTCCTGCAACTGGTTTTGCAAATACAGTAGAATACAAATTGCCTAGAAAGACATATTTTAACAGTTTTTTATATTATTTAACAGAAATTACTTGATTTATAGTTTGGATTCATAACAACATAAACATAATTAGTGTCCCATTTAGGTGCCTGGTCTTTTCAGGCTCACTGATTCAAAGAAAACGAATTTTCTGGTTGACCAGAAGCTGAATACAAAGTATTTATCCAGTAAATAATAATCAGTGAACCATATTCCTTTTAACATACCTACAAACATTGAGTTAGACAACATTTGACAGTCCACTTTAGGCATTCCACGATCAGTAAGCACCTTTTCAGCTACATGTCATTAGAGTTTTAGTAAACTGTCTGTTTAATAACCTCTTATTAGTTAATAGATGGCAAGTATTAAGGTATTAAACATATTCTCAATAAAAACAGAGAAATATATGCTATTAATATCTGTAAAATTAGCCCATTTTGTTTCAATATAGGATTGCGGAAATGAGTACAACCTAGATTTAATTCAACAAGGTGTGATATTTTAGTACTTAATATGTCCTCCATAACTCTATGTATACAGTGTACTGCTCTGACGCTTCTTGGCACTGAATGTAAAATTTTATTACAAACTGTTACATCTGTCCTGTTTAACTCCTTCTTAAACGACCTGGTCTTTAATGGGGAGAGTTTCTGGTTTGGGGAGAGTTGAGGTTTTGTATTATATCACACAGTGGTTGATAAAGCCTAACTCTCTCACACCATCAGCTCTCATACGTCCCTACAGAAGAGCTTTACTACCCTGAAGTTCACTGTGGAAACCAGACACTTCTCACTGTATGCCTCCTCTTGTGACACCAGAACATTTTAGATGCTGTCAGATCTGAAATTATTAACTTGATCTCATGAGACTAGAGCATGGATTCCCAGAAGCCCTCACTTACTTAAGCCAAGAGTCTTGGAAAAGGAGTTTATTGTGCTTTGGCCGCAGTGGATAGTTTCGTGCGGACAAACAACCATGCATGGTGCTATTTTAAGATGTACAGTCACTCTTCTCATAGCGTTTACTGGCTCTGAGACGCTTTCTTGGTCACTCCTCACTAATCATTACAAATGATTATTTCGGGGCTTTTACAAGTCCATTGTTTTTGAATTTTTGAAAATGTTGCAGTATTTTTACATTGAAAACAAGAATTTGGTATTCCTCTTGCATTATTGTCCTCTTATAAGTTAAAAATAAATACCCTGGCAGTGTTCACTGTTCCAACAAAAAACTACAAAAAAATTAAAACCCGACGTTAACTTCAGGCCAGGTGTGTGTACCCGATGAAACCACCTATATCCCAGCAAGCTAACAGTGGTTTGTTGACTCACTAGTATGTTTATCAGTATCAGTGTGTGTGAGGCCCGAGAGCTACAGATCTCCATCCTGTAGATGGAGGAGAACACAACCTTCTCATGTTGAACCCAACAAAACCGTTTCCTGTTCTGTTCTCATTGTACAGTATGTGCCGTGTTTCAGTGTCTGAGTCTCTTAACTTGTGATGTGTCTGCTTCTCTTTGTAGGACACGTAGTGTTCATGTCTTCAGAAGCTTCTTGGTGAGCCACATGCCCCTCGTGATCTCGCTGATGAAGGGATTTCCAGACAATGGTCACCTGTCCAGAGAAGAGAGGCGTTTCATCTCCTGTCCAGAACCGTGCACACATGATCACTGAAGAGGAAGTGGAAAGTCAACCAATCAAAATGAGCTTCACTGTAAATAAATGAACCTAATGGAGTACTACTAAAGCTGATTTAGATGAATCATTGATAGTTCATGCTGTTTCAGCATCTCAGAAATATCCACCTTGATTTTTTCTCATTTATTTTTTAAACGTAGGAATAACTTTCATACGTTAGCTTCATATTTTACATGTTAGCTCAGTTTGAATAAAATCATGCTTGATTTAAATCATCCGTCATCATTGGCCCCATGTTTTCACTCTATAATATAAAGGACAAATGATTACGAATGATTTAAGAACAACTGAAAGACAACACAAGTATATGTTTGATCTCTTGAAGCAGCACTTGACACACACACACACACACACACACACACACACACACACACACACACATATACTCTCACACACACACACAGGTTGCTACAACGTACATTTTTATTTTATGTATGTTTGTATAAATGGTAAATAAACTGTTTAATAAGAATAATATTAGTAGAATTTTTTTCCAGGGTTAAAAACACATGGTTGACTCCTTATACAGGGTCACATGATTGATTCAGTACATCCTCAAAACGACATTCAATCAAAAATGGGTGACCCTGATGAACTTAATCCTGATTAATTATACAGTTGTGGCCAAAAGTTTTGAGAATGACACAAATATTAGTTTTCACAAAGTTTGCTGCTAAACTGCTTTTAGATCTTTGTTTCAGTTGTTTCTGTGATGTACTGAAAGTTTCAAAGGCTTTTATCGACAATTACATGACATTTATGCAAAGAGTCATTATTTGCTGTGTTGGCCCTTCTTTTCAGGACCTCTGAAATTCGACTGAGCATGCTCTCAATCAACTTCTGGGCCAAATCCTGACTGATAGCAACCCATTCTTTCATAATCACTTCTTGAGTTTGTCATAAGTAGTGGGTTTTTGTTTGTCCACCCGCCTCTTGAGGATTGACCACAAGTTCTCAATGGGATTAAAATCTGGGGAGTTTCCAGGCCATGGACCCAAAATTTCAACGTTTTGGTCCCCGAGCCACTTAGTTATCACTTTTGCCTTATGGCACGGTGCTCCATCGTGCTGCAAAATGCATTGTTCTTCACCAAACTGTTGTTGGATTGTTGGAAGAAGTTGCTGTTGGAGGGTGTTTTGGTACCGTTCTTTATTCATGGCTGTATTTTTGGGCAAAATTGTGAGTGAGCCCACTCCCTTGGATGAGAAGCAACCTCTCACATGAATGGTCTCAGGATGCTTTACTGTTGGCATGACACAGGACTGATTGATGGTAGCGCTCACCTTTTCTTCTCCAGACAAGCCTTTTCCAGATGCCCCAAACAATCGGAAAGGGGCTTCATCGGAGAATATGACTTTGCCCCAGTCCTCAGCAGTCCATTCACCATACTTTTTGCAAAAGATCAGTCTGTCCCTGATGTTTTTTGGAGAGAAGTGGCTTCTTTGCTGTCCTTCTTGACACCAGGCCATCTTCCAAAAGTCTTGGCCTCACTGTGCGTGTAGATGCGCTCACACCTGCCTGCTGCCATTCCTGAGAAAGCTCTGCACTGGTGGCTCTCCGATCCTGCAGCTGAATCCTCTTTAGGAGACGATCCTGGCGCTTGCTGGACTTTCTTGGACGCCCTGAAGCCTTCTTAATAAGAATTGAACCTCTTTCCTTGAAGTTCTTGATGAGTCTATAAATTGTTGATTTAGGTGCCATCTTAGTAGCCACAATATCCTTGCCTGTGAAGCCATTTTTATGCAACGCAATGATGGCTGCACGCGCTTTCTTTGCAGGTCACCATGGTTAACGATGGAAGAACGATGATTTCAAGCATCACCCTCCTTTTAACATGTCAAGTCTGTCATTCTAACCCAATCAGCCTGACATAATGATCTCCAGCCTTGTGCTCGTCAACATTCTCACCTGAGTTAACAAGACGCTTACTGAAATGATCTCAGCAGGTCGTTTAATGACAGCAATGAAATGCAGTGGAAAGTTTTTTCAGGTTTAAGTTCATTTTCATGGCAAAGAAGGACTATGCAATCCATCTGATCACTCTTCATAACATTCTGGAGTATATGCAAATTGCTATTACAAAAACTTAAGCAGCAACTTTTCCAATTTCCAATATTTATGTCATTCTCCAAACCTTTGGCCACAACTGTACATATACTGTTGATACACATTTCTTTCATAAACTCCAATTTTCTATTAATACACAATTCCAAACCTTTCCAAAACAATCTTGAGTAAATGAGAAAAGAAAGATGCTAAATAGTTTTCTTTTGTTTACCAAAGTTGACAGCTATACGAAATGTTAAGCTTAAATATTTCCAAATGTAATCAATTCTATAAAGTAGTTTGTAAGACACTTCCTTCATTTTGATACAACATTTATTTGGCAGTATTCATTCTTTAACACAAGAGATATAACCAAATAAAGAAGAGCAAAGGACACAGAACAAAGAGCATTTGTTAAAATCGTATTAATTAATATATTGTTGTCTTAAAACAAATACAGTTTTTCAAATGTGCACACTTTTGAAAAAATGCTAATTCTCCTGGTTTCACAGGTGATTGGATTTTCTGAGGAAATCCTGTATACGACACAACAATTACCCACTGAAATGAACTAAATTACTTGCATCTTACTAAAAGAATACCTCCTTTGAGCCAACGATAAAATAAAGATCTGTTTTTAAATAATATGCCCTTGTTATTTCATATGAAATAGTTGTGGGGTGAAAAATGGTGAAAAGAGCTTGTCTGTGAAAACCGCCAATTTAGCAGGAATTTTGTCAACAGAATTTTTTTTTTTTTTTTTTTTTTTTTTTATGTTCCAATAAAAATCTATGCTTCCAAGAAAATTAAATATATCATTAGGGAAGGCATTCCGAGGATTTTAATAAGAAAATTATGAATAAAATAAATAAAACTAATGAATCACTGTATCAAATGCTTGATATTTTCAGTAATATCTTATATTTTTTTCTTTAAACATTCATTTTCAAGCAGGTTTACGCACAGGTTTGATGACGCACCAAGATACTGAAAACTGATTGGCCTCCTGACAGTGATCGGTTAAATACGCGGGAAAATAGCGCGTTCAGTTTAGTCAGAGATCATAGTAACTTCTCTGATTTATATAGTAATTTATACATTTATTAATAAATCTCGCTATTTAATAATGAAAAGTGCATAAGATTCAACGCTTCCGATAAAAGCGCACGCCGCGCTGTTGTACTCACGCGACGCGACGTCACGCGCACCATGTGTACGTGAACTATAGTTTCTATGGCGACGCGTGTTGTGACGTGAATTCTACACATAAACACTCAAACCCATCGATATCTGTTTGTTGAGAGACGAGGCGATTTCAGAGACTTTCGGAGATTATTTACTGACACTGTGATTTTCGACCAAGTTCAGAGCGAGAGGAGACTTTTATTTTAGGAGAGCGGAGGATATTTCCTTTGAGTACAGTTTGAAGGAAGTTTTTTTTTCTCTTCTTATTTCTTTCTCTTTATTTCTCTCTTTCTTTCTTTTTCTTTCTTTTTTTCTTTCTTTCTTTCTTTCTTTCTAAACTAATTATTTTTTTTTTTTTATTTACTGTATTTCTTGGAGTTTGGAGAGATTGTCAGCCGCTCTTATGAGTGAAAGACAAGGTGAGTGTTTTGTTTATTATTGCTATGTTATGGTATGATGTTGTACAATGTTTGACTGAATTAATGTGAAGATATGCCTCTAATTTTCTATTCAAGAGCAAATAGAAGTAAAAGCAATTGGTGCTTGGTTATGATAAAGGTTGCTAATAGAGGCTGTAAGTGTCTGATGTGTGAAATATTGCAGCCTCGGGCCGCTCCAGATCCAGAAGTGCTGCTGTCTCTCAGGCGGCTGCTCAGGAGGTTGGGAGACGCGGCTCTGGTGACGACGCTCAGGAACCGCTGACCAACCCAAACCTGCCTCTGAGCCAAGAGCTGCCTGGGTACATCGCTCCTCTGCCGCCAGAGTTGGCCGCTTCTGTGTCCGTGTCTCACGGGAGAGGAAGCGGCAGAGCGGCAGCCAGGAGGATGAGGGTCCGTCCCCTCATACAGAAGAGCTGCCAACGCTCCCGCAGAGGTCAGAGTGCACTGAGATTAAACACCTCACCACTCACTAAACGAGTCGTCACTGAAGACGTTACAGTAAGGTCCCGTTTAAAGAGGTTTCTTGTGATCTTGTGTGTTGCAGAAGCGTATGTGAAGGGCCCATTGCTGGGGCGAGGTGGATTCGGCTCGGTGTATGCTGGGACCCGCAGGTCTGACGGACTGCCAGTAAGACTTCCTCTCACCTCCTCGTTAGAAATGTTGCCGCCAGTGAACGTGGTCTGTGATAATTAGTCAGCGTGGTCTTCATCTGTCTACAGGTTGCCATCAAGCACGCCTGTAAAAGAGGAACACCGAGACTGAGAGTCGTGAGTTCAGAGTGAATCTGTTGCTCTGCTTGCTCTGATTGAGCGCTGGATATAACGCAGCGTTCGTCCTGCAGGAAGGTCAGGATCAGCTGCCGCTGGAGGTGGCGCTGATGAGTCTGGTCAATTCGGCTCCTGCCTGCCCCAACGTCCTGCAGCTGCTGGAGTGGTTAGACTTTCCCAGACGCTACACCTTGATCCTGGAGCGCCCCGCTCTTGCCAAGATCTGGACACTTTCTGCAAGCAGAACGGACGCCTGGAGGAGAGTCTGGCCAAGAAAGTGCTGCTGCAGCTGGTCACGGCGCTGAAACACTGCGAGAGCCGCGGAGTCCTGCACCGGGACGCCAAACCGAGAACCTGCTGATCTCCACAGAGTCGCACGACATCAAGCTGCTGGACTTCGGCTGTGGAGATCTGCTGAAAGACTCGGCCTACAGACACTTTGCAGGTGGGTTTGATCTCACTGCGGTGATCTGTGTTTGTTTGTGGAGCCTCTTCAGGTGACGCCTGGGGTCTTGTTTTGTCTCTCAGGCACTCTTCAGTACGCCCCTCCTGAGTGGTTTTGGCGGCAGCGCTATCACGCAGGACCGGCTACGGTTTGGTCGGTCGGGTGACGCTCTACAACATCTTGTGCGGCTGTTTCCCCTTCAGAGGCACGTTGAGGGTCACCTCCAGAAGCAGACTGCGCTTCCCTAGAGAGCTGTCCACAGGCAAGAGACAGAGGTCACGCCCAGATCCAGGTGAAGCGTGCTTCTGTCTTCCTGAACACTGTGTTGTGTGTAACAGAGTGCCGTCAGCTGATTGGCTGGTGTCTCAGTGCATCGGCGCGCCAGACCGCCCACTTTAGAGGACATTGAGCGCCACCCCTGGTTACACTGAGCAGGTGGCCAGAGACACACACTTATCTGACTCACAGCAGTCACGGCTGGATTGTCTCGTTAGGATCAGACTAGATTAATGCTTCCGATTGTTTGTATAGGGTGAGCAGGAGTGACACAGGAAGTGCAGGGAACGGCTTCCTGGTCGCCTCCAGAAAGAGCAGAGGATCATGGGCTGATGGTGAAGGGTTCGATCCTCTGCTCCAGTCGGTGAAGATCTCTGTGTGGATGCTGCAGGAGTCTGAACACACAGCAGCAGCTGAAACCACCCACAGATCAATATGTGTAGCTTCTCCACAATAAAGTGTAAATATGTATATAACAGGAGTTGTACATCTCGCTGTATCACAGTAGTATTACTTTTTTTGTAATCAGGACAGGAAAAAGGACCAAAAATAAGAAAGAAATCAGAAGAAAAATCTCTTAGTGATTCAAATTAATAGAAGGGGATGCATAGAATGTAAATTGCAAAAACAAATATATAAATAAAGCCATTTTTATGCTTAAAGGAATAGTTTACCCAAAAATAAAAATTCTAAAAAATAATGGTGACCCAAAACCATTGTTCCATACTTTTTCAAAATATCCTCCTTTGTGTTCGGGAGAACAAAGAAATTCATACAAGTTTGGATCTACTTGAGGATGAGTAAATGATAACAAAATCTTACTTGTTGGGTAAAATTCCTTTAAACAGTAATGTTTTCGTTTGCCTTACCGTGGTGCTTTAACTGTGGCAGTGGGGCTGCACAACATCTGTGCGAATTATCAGGGAAAAGAAATTAACCAAATAAATAGAAATAAACAAACTAAAATATTTAGTTCAATACGTCCTGCGACTGGTTTTGCACATACAGTAGAATACAAATTGCCTAGAAAGACATATTTTAACAGTTTTTATATTATTTAACAGAAATTACTTGATTTATAGTTTGGATTCATAACAACATAAATTAGTGTCCCATTTAGGTGCCCGGTCTTTTTCAGGCTCACTGATTCAAAGAAAACTCATTTTCTGGTTGACCAGAAGCTGAATACAAAGTATTTATTCAGTAAATAATAATCAGTGAACCATATTCCTTTTAACATACCTACGAACATTGACTTAGACAACATTTGACAGTCCACTTTAGGCATTCCACGATCAGTAAGCAACTTTTCAGCTACATGTCATTAGAGTTTTAGTAAACTGTCTGTTTAATAACCTCTTATTAGTTAATAGATGGCAAGTATTAAGGTATTAAACATATTCTCAATAAAAACAGAGAAATATATGCTATTAATATCTGTAAAATTAGCCCATTTTGTTTCAATATAGGATTGCGGAAATGAGTACAACCTAGATTTAATTCAACAAGGTGTGATATTTTAGTACTTAATATGTCCTCCATAACTCTATGTATACAGTGTACTGCTCTGACGCTTCTTGGCACTGAATGTAAAATTTTATTACAAACTGTTACATCTGTCCTGTTTAACTCCTTCTTAAACGACCTGGTCTTTAATGGGGAGAGTTTCTGGTTTGGGGAGAGTTGAGGTTTTGTATTATATCACACAGTGGTTGATAAAGCCTAACTCTCTCACACCATCAGCTCTCATACGTCCCTACAGAAGAGCTTTACTACCCTGAAGTTCACTGTGGAAACCAGACACTTCTCACTGTATGCCTCCTCTTGTGACACCAGAACATTTTAGATGCTGTCAGATCTGAAATTATTAACTTGATCTCATGAGACTAGAGCATGGATTCCCAGAAGCCCTCACTTACTTAAGCCAAGAGTCTTGGAAAAGGAGTTTATTGTGCTTTGGCCGCAGTGGATAGTTTGGGTGCGGACAAACAACCATGCATGGTGCTATTTTAAGATGTACAGTCACTCTTCTCATAGCGTTTACTGGCTCTGAGACGCTTGGTCACTCCTCACTAATCATTACAAATGATTATTTCGGGGCTTTTTACAAGTCCATTGTTTTTGAATTTTTGAAAATGTTGCAGTATTTTTACATTGAAAACAAGAATTTGGTATTCCTCTTGCATTATTGTCCTCTTATAAGTTAAAAATAAATACCCTGGCAGTGTTCACTGTTCCAACAAAAACTACAAAAAAATTAAAACCCGACGTTAACTTCAGGCCAGGTGTGTGTGCTCGATGAAACCACCTATATCCCAGCAAGCTAACAGTGGTTTGTTGACTCACTAGTATGTTTATCAGTATCAGTGTGTGTGAGGCCCGAGAGCTACAGATCTCCATCCTGTAGATGGAGGAGAACACAACCTTCTCATGTTGAACCCAACAAAAACGTTTCCTGTTCTGTTCTCATTGTACAGTATGTGCCGTGTTTCAGTGTCTGAGTCTCTTAACTTGTGATGTGTCTGCTTCTCTTTGTAGGACACGTAGTGTTCATGTCTTCAGAAGCTTCTTGGTGAGCCACATGCCCTCGTGATCTCGCTGATGAAGGGATTTCCAGACAATGGTCACCTGTCCAGAGAAGAGAGGCGTTTCATCTCCTGTCCAGAACCGTGCACACATGATCACTGAAGAGGTGGAGAAGTCAACCAATCAAAATGAGCTTCACTGTAAATAAATGAACCTAATGGAGTACTACTAAAGCTGATTTAGATGAATCATTGATAGTTCATGCTGTTTTAGCATCTCAGAAATATCCACCTTGATTTTTTCTCATTTATTTTTTAAACGTAGGAATAACTTTCATACGTTAGCTTCATATTTTACATGTTAGCTCAGTTTGAATAAAATCATGCTTGATTTAAATCATCCGTCATCATTGGCCCCATGTTTTCACTCTATAATATAAAGGACAAATGATTACGAATGATTTAAGAACAAATGAACTGAAAAAGACAACACAAGTATATGTTTGATCTCTTGAAAGCACACACACACACACACACACACACACACACACACACACACACACACACACACTCACACACACACATATACACACACACACACACAGGTTGCTACAACGTACATTTTTATTTTATGTATGTTTGTATAAATGGTAAATAAACTGTTTAATAAGAATAATATTAGTAGAATTTTTTTCCAGGGTTAAAAACACATGGTTGACTCCTTATACAGGGTCACATGATTGATTCAGTACATCCTCAAAACGACATTCAATCAAAAATGGGTGACCCTGATGAACTTAATCCTGATTAATTATACAGTTGTGGCCAAAAGTTTTGAGAATGACACAAATATTAGTTTTCACAAAGTTTGCTGCTAAACTGCTTTTAGATCTTTGTTTCAGTTGTTTCTGTGATGTACTGAAGTGTAATTAAAGCACTTTACGTTTCAAAGGCTTTTATCGACAATTACATGACATTTATGCAAAGAGTCATTATTTGCTGTGTTGGCCCTTCTTTTCAGGACCTCTGCAATTCGACTGAGCATGCTCTCAATCAACTTCTGGGCCAAATCCTGACTGATAGCAACCCATTCTTTCATAATCACTTCTTGGAGTTTGTCATAAGTAGTGGGTTTTTGTTTGTCCACCCGCCTCTTGAGGATTGACCACAAGTTCTCAATGGGATTAAAATCTGGGAGTTTCAGGCCATGGACCCAAAATTTCAACGTTTTGGTCCCCGAGCCACTTAGTTATCACTTTTGCCTTATGGCACGGTGCTCCATCGTGCTGCAAAATGCATTGTTCTTCACCAAACTGTTGTTGGATTGTTGGAAGAAGTTGCTGTTGGAGGGTGTTTTGGTACCGTTCTTTATTCATGGCTGTATTTTTGGGCAAAATTGTGAGTGAGCCCACTCCCTTGGATGAGAAGCAACCTCTCACATGAATGGTCTCAGGATGCTTTACTGTTGGCATGACACAGGACTGATGATGTAGCGCTCACCTTTTCTTCTCCAGACAAGCCTTTTTCCAGATGCCCCAAACAATCGGAAAGGGGCTTCATCGGAGAATATGACTTTGCCCCAGTCCTCAGCAGTCCATTCACCATACTTTTTGCAAAAGATCAGTCTGTCCCTGATGTTTTTTTGGAGAGAAGTGGCTTCTTTGCTGTCCTTCTTGACACCAGGCCATCTTCCAAAAGTCTTGGCCTCACTGTGCGTGTAGATGCGCTCACACCTGCCTGCTGCCATTCCTGAGAAAGCTCTGCACTGGTGGCACTCCGATTCTGCAGCTGAATCTTCTTTAGGAGACGATCCTGGCGCTCGCTGGACTTTCTTGGACGCCCTGAAGCCTTCTTAATAAGAATTGAACCTCTTTCCTTGAAGTTCTTGATGAGTCTATAAATTGTTGATTTAGGTGCCATCTTAGTAGCCACAATATCCTTGCCTGTGAAGCCATTTTTATGCAACGCAATGATGGCTGCACGCGTTTCTTTGCAGGTCACCATGGTTAACGATGGAAGAACGATGATTTCAAGCATCACCCTCCTTTTAACATGTCAAGTCTGTCATTCTAACCCAATCAGCCTGACATAATGATCTCCAGCCTTGTGCTCGTCAACATTCTCACCTGAGTTAACAAGACGTTTACTGAAATGATCTCAGCAGGTCGTTTAATGACAGCAATGAAATGCAGTGGAAAGTTTTTTTCAGGTTTAAGTTCATTTTCATGGCAAAGAAGGACTATGCAATCCATCTGATCACTCTTCATAACATTCTGGAGTATATGCAAATTGCTATTACAAAAACTTAAGCAGCAACTTTTCCAATTTCCAATATTTATGTCATTCTCAAACCTTTGGCCACAACTGTACATATACTGTTGATACACATTTCTTTCATAAACTCCAATTTTCTATTAATACACAATTCCAAACCTTTCCAAAACAATCTTGAGTAAATGAGAAAAGAAAGATGCTAAATAGTTTTCTTTTGTTTACCAAAGTTGACAGCTATACGAAATGTTAAGCTTAAATATTTCCAAATGTAATCAATTCTATAAAGTAGTTTGTAAGACACTTCCTTCATTTTGATACAACATTTATTTGGCAGTATTCATTCTTTAACACAAGAGATATAACCAAATAAAGAAGAGCAAAGGACACAGAACAAAGAGCATTTGTTAAAATCGTATTAATTAATATATTGTTGTCTTAAAACAAATACAGTTTTTCAAATGTGCACACTTTTGGAAAAAATGCTAATTCTCCTGGTTTCACAGGTGATTGGATTTTCTGAGGAAATCCTGTATACGACAACAATTACCCACTGAAATGAACTAATTTACTTGCATCTTACTAAAAGAATACCTCCTTTGAGCCAACGATAAAATAAAGATCTGTTTTTAAATAATATGCCCTTGTTATTTCATATGAAATAGTTGTGGGGTGAAAAATGGTGAAAAGAGCTTGTCTGTGAAAACCGCCAATTTAGCAGGAATTTTGTCAACAGAATTTTTTTTTTTTTTTTTTATGTTCCAATAAAAATCTATGCTTCCAAGAAAATTAAATATATCATTAGGGAAGGCATTCTGAGGATTTTAATAAGAAATTATGAATAAAATAAATAAAACTAATGAATCACTGTATCAAATGCTTGATATTTTCAGTAATATCTTATATTTTTTCTTTAAACATTCATTTTCAAGCAGGTTTACTCACAGGTTTGATGACGCACCAAGATACTGAAAGCTGATTGGCCTCCTGACAGTGATCGGTTAAATACGCGGGAAAATAGCGCGTTCAGTTTAGTCAGAGATCATAGTAACTTCTCTGATTTATATAGTAATTTATACATTTATTAATAAATCTCGCTATTTAATAATGAAAAGTGCATAAGATTCAACGCTTCCGATAAAAGCGCACGCCGCGCTGTTGTACTCACGCACGCGACGTCCACGCGCACCATGTACGTGAACTATAGTTTCTATGGCGACGCGCGTTATGACGTGAATTCTACACATAAACACTCAAACCCATCGATATCTGTTTGTTGAGAGACGAGGCGATTTCAGAGACTTTCGGAGATTATTTACTGACACTGTGATTTTCGACGCAGTTCAGAGCGAGAGGAGACTTTTATTTTAGGAGATCGGAGGATATTTCCTTTGAGTACAGTTTGAAGGAAGTTTTTTATTCTTTTATTATTTCTCTTCTTATTTCTTTCTCTTTTTCTTTCTCTCTTTCTTTCTTTCTTTCTTTCTTTCTTTTTCTTTCTTTTTTCAACTAATTATTATTTTTTTTTATTTACTGTATTTCGTGGAGTTTGGAGAGATTGTCAGCCGCTCTTATGAGTGAAAGACAAGGTGAGTGTTTTGTTTATTATTGCTATGTTATGGTATGATGTTGTACAATGTTTGACTGAATTAATGTGAAGATATGCCTCTTGATTTTCTATTCAAGAGCAAATAGAAGTAAAAGCAATTGGTGCTTGGTTATGATAAAGGTTGCTAATAGAGGCTGTAAGTGTCTGATGTGTGAAATATTGCAGCCTCGGGCCGCTCCAGATCCAGGAGTGCTGCTGTCTCTCAGGCGGCTGCTCAGGAGGTTGGGAGACGCGGCTCTGGTGACGACGCTCAGGAACCGCTGACCAACCCAAACCTGCCTCTGAGCCAAGAGCTGCCTGGGTACATCGCCCTCTGCCGCCAGAGTTGGCCGCTTTCTGTGTCCGTGTCTCACGGGAAGAGGAAGCGCAGAGCGGCAGCCAGGAGGATGAGGGTCCGTCCCCTCATACAGAAGAGCTGCCAAACGCTCCCGCAGAGAGGTCAGAGTGCACTGAGATTAAACACCTCACCACTCACTAAACGAGTCGTCACTGAAGACGTTACAGTAAGGTCCCGCTTAAAGAGGTTTCTTGTGATCTTGTGTGTTGCAGAAGCGTATGTCAAGGGCCCATTGCTGGGGCGAGGTGGATTCGCTCGGTGTATGCTGGGACCCGCAGGTCTGACGGACTGCCAGTAAGACTTCCTCTCACCTCCCTCGTTAGAAATGTTGCCGCCAGTGAACGTGGTCTGTGATAATTAGTCAGCGTGGTCTTCATCTGTCTACAGGTTGCCATCAAGCACGCCTGTAAAAGAGGAACACCGAGACTGAGAGTCGTGAGTTCAGAGTGAATCTGTTGCTCTGCTTGCTCTGATTGAGCGCTGGATATAACGCAGCGCTCGGCCCTGCAGGAAGGTCAGGATCAGCTGCCGCTGGAGGTGGCGCTGATGAGTCTGGTCAATTCGGCTCCTGCCTGCCCCAACGTCCTGCAGCTGCTGGAGTGGTTAGACTTTCCCAGACGCTACACCTTGATCCTGGAGCGCCCCGCTCTTTGCCAAGATCTGACACTTTCTGCAAGCAGAACGGACGCCTGGAGGAGAGTCTGGCCAAGAAAGTGCTGCTGCAGCTGGTCACGGCGCTGAAACACTGCGAGAGCCGCGGAGTCCTGCACCGGGACGCCAAACCGAGAACCTGCTGATCTCCACAGAGTCACACGACATCAAGCTGCTGGACTTCGCTGTGGAGATCTGCTGAAAGACTCGGCCTACAGACACTTTGCAGGTGGGTTTGATCTCACTGCGGTGATCTGTGTTTGTTTGTGGAGCCTCTTCAGGTGACGCCTGGGGGTCTGTTGTGTCTCTCAGGCACTCTTCAGTACGCCTCCTGAGTGGTTTTGGCGCGGCAGCGCTATCACGCAGGACCGGCTACGGTTTGGTCGGTCGGGGTGACGCTCTACAACATCTTGTGCGGCTGTTTCCCCTTCAGAGGCACGTTGAGGGTCACCTCCAGAAGCAGACTGCGCTTCCCTAGAGAGCTGTCCACAGGCAAGAGACAGAGGTCACGCCCAGATCCAGGTGAAGCGTGTGCTTCTGTCTTCCTGAACACTGTGTTGTGTGTAACAGAGTGCCGCCAGCTGATTGGCTGGTGTCTCAGTGCATCGGCGCCAGACCGCCCACTTTAGAGGACATTGAGCGCCACCCTGGTTACACTGAGCAGGTGGCCAGAGACACACACTTATCTGACTCACAGCAGTCACGGCTGGATTGTCTCGTTAGGATCAGACTAGATTAATGCTTCTGATTGTTTGTATAGGGTGAGCAGGAGTGACACAGGAAGTGCAGGGAACGGCTTCCTGGTCGCCTCCAGAAAGAGCAGAGGATCATGGGCTGATGGTGAAGGGTTCGGATCCTCTGCTCCAGTCGGTGAAGATCTCTGTGTGGATGCTGCAGGAGTCTGAACACACAGCAGCAGCTGAAACCACCCACAGATCAATATGTGTAGCTTCTCCACAATAAAGTGTAAATATGTATATAACAGGAGTTGTACATCTCGCTGTATCACAGTAGTATTACTTTTTTTGTAATCAGGACAGGAAAAAGGACCAAAAATAAGAAAGAAATCAGAAGAAAAATCTCTTAGTGATTCAAATTAATAGAAGGGGATGCATAGAATGTAAATTGCAAAAACAAATATATAAATAAAGCCATTTTTATGCTTAAAGGAAAAGTTTAAAAAATAAAAATTCTAAAAAATAATGGTGACTCAAAACCATTGTTCCATACTTTTTCAAAATATCCTCCTTTGTGTTCGGGAGAACAAAGAAATTCATACAAGTTTGGAACTACTTGAGGATGAGTAAATGATAACAAAATCTTACTTGTTGGGTAAAATTCCTTTAAACAGTAATATTTTCGTTTGCCTTACCGTGGTGCTTTAACTGTGGCAGTGGGGCTGCACAACATCTGTGCAAATTATCAGGTAAAGAAATTAACCAAATAAATAGAAATAAACAAACTAAAATATTTAGTTCAATACGTCCTGCAACTGGTTTTGCACATACAGTAGAATACAAATTGCCTAGAAAGACATATTTTAACAGTTATTTTATATTATTTAACAGAAATTACTTGATTTATAGTTTGGATTCATAACAACATAAATTAGTGTCCCATTTTGCAGGCTCACTGATTCAAAGAAAACTAATTTTCTGGTTGACCAGAAGCTGAATACAAAGTATTTATTCAGTAAATAATAATCAGTGAACCATATTCCTTTTAACATACCTACAAACATTGAGTTAGACAACATTTGACAGTCCACTTTAGGCATTCCACGATCAGTAAGCAACTTTTCAGCTACATGTCATTAGAGTTTTAGTAAACTGTCTGTTTAATAACCTCTTATTAGTTAATAGATGGCAAGTATTAAGGTATTAAACATATTCTTAATAAAAACAGAGAAATATATGCTATTAATAGCTGTAAAATTAGCCCATTTTGTTTCAATATAGGATTGCGGAAATGAGTACAACCTAGATTTAATTCAACAAGGTGTGATATTTTAGTACTTAATATGTCCTCCATAACTCTATGTATACAGTGTACTGCTCTGACGCTTCTTGGCACTGAATGTAAAATTTTATTACAAACTGTTACATCTGTCCTGTTTAACTCCTTCTTAAACGACCTGGTCTTTAATGGGGAGAGTTTCTGGTTTGGGGAGAGTTGAGGTTTTGTATTATATCACACAGTGGTTGATAAAGCCTAACTCTCTCACACCTTCAGCTCTCATACGTCCCTACAGAAGAGCTTTACTACCCTGAAGTTCACTGTGGAAACCAGACACTTCTCACTGTATGCCTCCTCTTGTGACACCAGAACATTTTAGATGCTGTCAGATCTGAAATGATTAACTTGGTCTCATGAGACTAGAGCATGGATTCCCAGAAGCCCTCACTTACTTAAGCCAAGGGTCTTGGAAAAGGAGTTTATTGTGCTTTGGCCGCAGTGGATAGTTTGGGTGCGGACAAACAACCATGCATGGTGCTATTTTAAGATGTACAGTCACTCTTCTCATAGCGCTTACTGGCTCTGAGACGCTTTCTTGGTCACTCCTCACTAATCATTACAAATGATTATTTCGGGGGCTTTTTACAAGTCCATTGTTTTTGAATTTTTGAAAATGTTGCAGTATTTTTACATTGAAAACAAGAATTTGGTATTCCTCTTGCATTATTGTCCTCTTATAAGTTAAAAATAAATACCCTGGCAGTGTTCACTGTTCCAACAAAAACTACAAAAAAATTAAAACCCGACGTTAACTTCAGGCCAGGTGTGTGTGCTCGATGAAACCACCTATATCCCAGCAAGCTAACAGTTGTTTGTTGACTCACTAGTATGTTTATCAGTATCAGTGTGTGTGAGGCCCGAGAGCTACAGATCTCCATCCTGTAGATGGAGGAGAACACAACCTTCTCATGTTGAACCCAACAAAAACCGTTTCCTGTTCTGTTCTCATTGTACAGTATGTGCCGTGTTTCAGTGTCTGAGTCTCTTAACTTGTGATGTGTCTGCTTCTCTTTGTAGGACACGTAGTGTTCATGTCTTCAGAAGCTTCTTGGTGAGCCACATGCCCTCGTGATCTCGCTGATGAAGGGATTTCCAGACAATGGTCACCTGTCCAGAGAAGAGAGGCGTTTCATCTCCTGTCCAGAACCGTGCACACATGATCACTGAAGAGGAAGTGGAAAGTCAACCAATCAAAATGAGCTTCACTGTAAATAAATGAACCTAATGGAGTACTACTAAAGCTGATTTAGATGAATCATTGATAGTTCATGCTGTTTTAGCATCTCAGAAATATCCACCTTGATTTTTTTCTCATTTATTTTTAAACATAGGAATAACTTTCATACGTTAGCTTCATATTTTACATGTTAGCTCAGTTTGAATAAAATCATGCTTGATTTAAATCATCCGTCATCCTTGGCCCCATGTTTTCACTCTATAATATAAAGGTCAAATGATTACGAATGATTTAAGAACAAATGAATATTAAAAAACTGAAAGACAACACAAGTATATGTTTGATCTCTTGAAGCAGCACGCACACACACACACACACACACACACACACACACACTCTATACTACACACACACACACAGGTTGCTACAACGTACATTTTTATTTTATGTATGTTTGTATAAATGGTAAATAAACTGTTTAATAAGAATAATATTAGTAGAATTTTTTTCCAGGGTTAAAAACACATGGTTGACTCTTATACAGGGTCACATGATTGATTCAGTACATCCTCAAAACGACATTCAATCAAAAATGGGTGACCCTGATGAACTTAATCCTGATTAATTATACAGTTGTGGCCAAAAGTTTTGAGAATGACACAAATATTAGTTTTCACAAAGTTTGCTGCTAAACTGCTTTTAGATCTTTGTTTCAGTTGTTTCTGTGATGTACTGAAGTGTAATTACAAGCACTTCAACGTTTCAAAGGCTTTTATCGACAATTACATGACATTTATGCAAAGAGTCATTATTTGCTGTGTTGGCCCTTCTTTTCAGGACCTCTGCAATTCGACTGAGCATGCTCTCAATCAACTTCTGGGCCAAATCCTGACTGATAGCAACCCATTCTTTCATAATCACTTCTTGGAGTTTGTCATAAGTAGTGGGTTTTGTTTGTCCACCCGCCTCTTGAGGATTGACCACAAGTTCTCAATGGGATTAAGATCTGGGAGTTTCCAGGCCATGGACCCAAAATTTCAACGTTTTGGTCCCGAGCCACTTAGTTATCACTTTTGCCTTATTGGCACGGTGCTCCATCGTGCTGAAAAATGCATTGTTCTTCACCAAACTGTTGTTGGATTGTTGGAAGAAGTTGCTGTTGGAGGGTGTTTTGGTACCGTTTTTTTATTCATGGCTGTATTTTTGGGCAAAATTGTGAGTGAGCCCACTCCCTTGGATGAGAAGCAACCTCTCACATGAATGGTCTCAGGATGCTTTACTGTTGGCATGACACAGGACTGATTGATGGTAGCGCCACCTTTTCTTCTCCGGACAAGCCTTTTCCAGATGCCCCAAACAATCGGAAAGGGGCTTCATCGGAGAATATGACTTTGCCCCAGTCCTCAGCAGTCCATTCACCATACTTTTTGCAAAAGATCAGTCTGTCCCTGATGTTTTTTGGAGAGAAGTGACTTCTTTGCTGTCCTTCTTGACACCAGGCCATCTTCCAAAAGTCTTGGCCTCACTGTGCGTGTAGATGCGCTCACACCTGCCTGCTGCCATTCCTGAGAAAGCTCTGCACTGGTGGCACTCCGATCCTGCAGCTGAATCCTCTTTAGACGAGACGATCCTGGCGCTTGCTGGACTTTCTTGGACGCCCTGAAGCCTTCTTAATAAGAATTGAACCTCTTTCCTTGAAGTTCTTGATGAGTCTATAAATTGTTGATTTAGGTGCAATCTTAGTAGCCACAATATCCTTGCCTGTGAAGCCATTTTTATGCAACGCAATGATGGCTGCACGCTTTCTTTGCAGGTCACCATGGTTAACAATGGAAGAACGATGATTTCAAGCATCACCCTCCTTTTAACATGTCAAGTCTGTCATTCTAACCCAATCAGCCTGACATAATGATCTCCAGCCTTGTGCTCGTCAACATTCTCACCTGAGTTAACAAGACGCTTACTGAAATGATCTCAGCAGGTCGTTTAATGACAGCAATGAAATGCAGTGGAAAGTTTTTTCAGGTTTAAGTTCATTTTCATGGCAAAGAAGGACTATGCAATCCATCTGATCACTCTTCATAACATTCTGGAGTATATGCAAATTGCTATTACAAAAACTTAAGCAGCAACTTTTCCAATTTCCAATATTTATGTCATTCTCAAAACCTTTGGCCACAACTGTACATATACTGTTGATACACATTTCTTTCATAAACTCCAATTTTCTATTAATACACAATTCCAAACCTTTCCAAAACAATCTTGAGTAAATGAGAAAAGAAAGATGCTAAATAGTTTTCTTTTGTTTACCAAAGTTGACAGCTATACGAAATGTTAAGCTTAAATATTTCCAAATGTAATAAATTCTATAAAGTAGTTTGTAAGACACTTCCTTCATTTTGATACAACATTTATTTGGCAGTATTCATTCTTTAACACAAGAGATATAACCAAATAAAGAAGAGCAAAGGACACAGAACAAAGAGCATTTGTTCAAATCGTATTAATTAATATATTGTTGTCTTAAAACAAATACAGTTTTTCAAATGTGCACACTTTTGGAAAAAATGCTAATTCTCCTGGTTTCACAGGTGATTGGATTTTCTGAGGAAATCCTGTATACGACAACAATTACCCATTGAAATGAACTAATTTACTTGCATCTTACTAAAAGAATACCTCCTTTGAGCCAACGATAAAATAAAGATCTGTTTTTAAATAATATGCCCTTGTTATTTCATATGAAATAGTTGTGGGGTGAAAAATGGTGAAAAGAGCTTGTCTGTGAAAACTGCCAATTTAGCAGGAATTTTGTCAACAGAGAAATTATGTTCCAATAAAAATCTATGCTTCCAAGAAAATTAAATATATCATTAGGGAAGGCATTCTGAGGATTTTAATAAGAAATTATGAATAAAATAAATAAAACTAATGAATCACTGTATCAAATGCTTGATATTTTCAGTAATATCTTATATTTTTTTTCTTTAAACATTCATTTTCAAGCAGGTTTACTCACAGGTTTGATGACGCACCAAGATACTGAAAGCTGATTGGCCTCCTGACAGTGATCGGTTAAATACGCGGGAAAATAGCGCGTTCAGTTTAGTCAGAGATCATAGTAACTTCTCTGATTTATATAGTAATTTATACATTTATTAATAAATCTCGCTATATAATAATGAAAAGTGCATAAGATTCAACGCTTCCGATAAAAGCGCACGCCGCTGTTGTTGTACTCACGCACGCGACGTCACGCCGCACCATGTACGTGAACTATAGTTTCTATGGCGACGCGTGTTATGACGTGAATTCTACACATAAACACTCAAACCCATCGATATCTGTTTGTTGAGAGACGAGGCGATTTCAGAGACTTTCGGAGATTATTTCCTGACACTGTGATTTTCGACGCAGTTCAGAGCGAGAGGAGACTTTTATTTTAGGAGATCGGAGGATATTTCCTTTGAGTACAGTTTGAAGGAAGTTTTTTATTCTCTTCTTATTTCTTTCTTCTTATTTCTTTCTCTTTATTTCTCTCATTCTTTCTTTTCTTTCTTTCTTTCTTTCTTTCTTTCTTCAACTAATTATTATTTTTTTTTTATTTACTGTATTTCGTGGAGTTTGGAGAGATTGTCAGCCGCTCTTATGAGTGAAAGACAAGGTGAGCGTTTTGTTTGTTATTGCTATGTTATGGTATGATGTTGTACAATGTTTGACTGAATTAATGTGAAGATATGCCTTTGATTTTCTATTCAAGAGCAAATAGAAGTAAAAGCAATTGGTGCTTGGTTATGATAAAGGTTGCTAATAGAGGCTGTAAGTGTCTGATGTGTGAAATATTGCAGCCTCGGGCCGCTCCCAGATCCAGGAGTGCTGCTGTCTCTCAGGCGGCTGCTCAGGAGGTTGGGAGAAGCGGCTCTGGTGACGACACTCAGGAACCGCTGACCAACCCAAACCTGCCTCTGAGCCAAGAGCTGCCTGGGTACATCGCTCCTCTGCCGTCAGAGTTGGCCGCTTCTGTGTCCGTGTCTCACGGGAAGAGGAAGCGGCAGAGCGGCAGCCAGGAGGATGAGGGTCCGTCCTCTCATACAGAAGAGCTGCCAAACGCCTCCCGCAGAGGTCAGAGTGCACTGAGATTAAACACCTCACCACTCACTAAACGAGTCGTCACTGAAGACGTTACAGTAAGGTCCCGTTTAAAGAGGTTTCTTGTGATCTTGTGTGTTGCAGAAGCGTATGTCAAGGGCCCATTGCTGGGGCGAGGTGGATTCGCTCGGTGTATGCTGGGACCCGCAGGTCTGACGGACTGCCAGTAAGACTTCCTCTCACCTCCTCGTTAGAAATGTTGCCGCCAGTGAACGTGGTCTGTGATAATTAGTCAGCGTGGTCTTCATCTGTCTACAGGTTGCCATCAAGCACGTCTGTAAAAGAGGAACACCGAGACTGAGAGTCGTGAGTTCAGAGTGAATCTGTTGCTCTGCTTGCTCTGATTGAGCGCTGGATATAACGCAGCGCTCGTCCTGCAGGAAGGTCAGGATCAGCTGCCGCTGGAGGTGGCGTTGATGAGTCTGGTCAATTCGGCTCCTGCCTGCCCCAACGTCCTGCAGCTGCTGGAGTGGTTAGACTTTCCCAGACGCTACACCTTGATCCTGGAGCGTCCCGTTCCTTGCCAAGATCTGGACACTTTCTGCAAGCAGAACGGACGCCTGGAGGAGAGTCTGGCCAAGAAAGTGCTGCTGCAGCTGGTCACGGCGCTGAAACACTGCGAGCCGCGGAGTCCTGCACCGGGACGCCAAACCGAGAACCTGCTGATCTCCACAGAGTCACACGACATCAAGCTGCTGGACTTCGGCTGTGGAGATCTGCTGAAAGACTCGGCCTACAGACACTTTGCAGGTGGGTTTGATCTCACTGCGGTGATCTGTGTTTGTTTGTGGAGCCTCTTCAGGTGACGTCTGGGGTCTTGTTGTGTCTCTCAGGCACTCTTCAGTACGCCCCTGAGTGGTTTCGGCGGCAGCGCTATCACGCAGGACCGGCTACGGTTTGGTCGGTCGGGTGACGCTCTACAACATCTTGTGCGGCTGTTTCCCTTCAGAGGCACGTTGAGGGTCACCTCCAGAAGCAGACTGCGCTTCCCTAGAGAGCTGTCCACAGGCAAGAGACAGAGGTCACGTCCAGATCCAGGTGAAGCGTGTGCTTCTGTCTTCCTGAACACTGTGTTGTGTGTAACAGAGTGCCGTCAGCTGATTGGCTGGTGTCTCAGTGCATCGGCGCCAGACCGGCCCACTTTAGAGGACATTGAGCGCCACCCTGGTTACACTGAGCAGGTGGCCAGAGACACACACTTATCTGACTCACAGCAGTCACGGCTGGATTGTCTCGTTAGGATCAGACTAGATTAATGCTTCTGATTGTTTGTATAGGGTGAGCAGGAGTGACACAGGAAGTGCAGGAACGGCTTCCTGGTCGCCTCCAGAAAGAGCAGAGGATCATGGGCTGATGGTGAAGGGTTCGGATCCTCTGCTCCAGTCGGTGAAGATCTCTGTGTGGATGCTGCAGGAGTCTGAACACACAGCAGCAGCTGAAACCACCCACAGATCAATATGTGTAGCTTCTCCACAATAAAGTGTAAATATGTATATAACAGGAGTTGTACATCTCGCTGTATCACAGTAGTATTACTTTTTTGTAATCAGGACAGGAAAAAAGGACCAAAAATAAGAAAGAAATCAGAAGAAAAATCTCTTAGTGATTCAAATTAATAGAAGGGGATGCATAGAATGTAAATTGCAAAAACAAATATATCAATAAAGCCATTTTTATGCTTAAAGGAAAAGTTTACCCAAAAAATAAAAATTCTAAAAAATAATGTGTGACCCAAAACCATTGTTCCAT
>NC_056716.1:16233402-16235838 GCF_018831695.1 Puntigrus tetrazona
TATATATTATTATTTTTATTTTTTTCATACTGCTAAGTCATAAGTCATACTGCTTCCCCTACAGAAGAGAGACACGTCTATGCACATTGCTGTAAATGCGGTTGTCACTTCCTGTATTTTGCGGGAGTTAATTCGGTTGTCACTCCCGTAAATGACTGAACGGTGTGCGCACAGAACGGGATTAAGCTCTAAATGGTGAACTGACAACCGAGTTTAAATTGAAGTGTGCACGTGACCATAAAGTTGCTTTCCGCGAGCCGTCTTGACTTCCGTAAAATGTGACGTCGGGTCTACTCAGTCACCCGAGCACTTTATTTAACCTTTACTGAGAAGAAGTGTGCAACCCTAAGCATATTGTACAACATGGGACCTTTAACCGAATGGGCACGTGCTAAAACAATTAGCTACTATTGTATTACAATAGCATTTTCCGCCTTACTGTTTTCTCAGTATTGCGATGGTTATCAATTTTCCCCTCAGAATCTCACGTAAAGTAAAGTTTTGTATCTCTTAGGTGAAAAATCTCAATTGTGAAATATAAACTTTCAAATGTGAGAAAAAAAAATTTAACTGTGAGATATACAGAAATGTAGATTTTTTTATACCTTTTTTATTCTGTGGCAGAAACAAGCCTCCGTGGAAGGACGTACTGTGTACTGAGATTCAGCTTTGATTCCATGTTGACTTTAAAAGCATTTGATAGTACAATAAAATGCTTAATTACAAGTGAAATTATATCGTAAAATTTGATGGTGGTTTATAGATAATGCAACACGCTGAAAGCAAAGTGAGCCTCAGGATACAATCAACAGTTCCTCGTCTCACCAATAGGAGGCGATCTTTCGCTTTTAATAAAACAATCACACAGCACAAACAAATGAAGTGACAAACATCTCAAGTAATCACTAAGATGCTAATAAAAGGATTAATGATGCTTTATTGAAGAATTGAATCCAGTAAGGCAGATAATATGCACTGCATTATTACACTGATGCATTTGGTTCTTCCGTGAATTTAATGGGTATGAAATGCTTTTATGCTGATACCTAATATGTTTCTCAGTAATGAGTAGAATTTTATTATGATTTAAGATATGCTGTGCGTGAGAGTATATCGAGATGATTTTTATGCTTTTACCCTGAGATGGATTTTCAAGACAGTAATACATCAAAATGGGTCCAGTATTACTAAGTACATAAATATGAAGACGTATAACAATGAAACCGTTCTCAGTGCTGCTTTGGAGCTCACACACTCTTCATGTATCATTTCCAAAACGGTATATTAGCACCAAGAGCTACAACGGGAATGCATTTTAAACAAACAGAACAATCGAACACCTTTTTAATCAAGTGTTTAACGCAATGATTACAGACATGATCGCACAATGTTGTCTTTCGCGGGCTGGTGTGATCTGAGGTACTCATGTGAATTATCACGGATACATTTTTCAAATGCAGTTATTAGTTTTACTCGAATGAGCTGTGAAATGGTTAGACGTTTGGCCTATGGAGGAATTGCGACAGCCATTACGAATGTGTAACTCTACCTCAGCTCTACTATGCCAACCCCCGAGGAGAAACATAGTGTTGTTAGAAAAGTAATGAAGTGCTATAAAAAGCAGTTTCAGGCAATCAAGATAAATTGGTACAGTATAAATAGCATCTGGTGTAGAGTACTTTCAATACTTTGAAGAGGAAAAAAACTAGGACTTTTAAAAGCCAAATGTTTCTGTCAGTCTCTGTACTCCATCCTGTTTGTTCTCACTGTACTAAAAACAAGCGGTTGGATCCCAGTGGGAGAGTCCCATCAAAGTCTCTCTGAGCAAAATCCGTTAGGCAAACAGAAGCCTAAAGATCTGCCAGATGACAAACAACTTCAAGGCAAAAGCTTGAAGAGTTTAGCACCATGCGGAATCAAAGGCGTCGTTAGAAGAGCGTAATATCACATGGAGTTTGCTGTGATGAACACGTAGATGCGGGCCAGGAAAGTTGTGAAAGTTCCTTGACGCAGCAGCTT
Organism: Puntigrus tetrazona; assembly: GCF_018831695.1. Classification (NCBI taxonomy): domain Eukaryota; kingdom Metazoa; phylum Chordata; class Actinopteri; order Cypriniformes; family Cyprinidae; genus Puntigrus; species Puntigrus tetrazona. The sequence goes on from NC_056716.1 coordinate 16,235,422, forward strand.
CATCTCCACGTCGATGAGGAAGTCCCGCGGCTCCCGCACTTGCCGGTGCAGGTACACGGCACCCGTGAAGCTGTTGAGCTTCCTTGTGCTGAAGTAGCCTTCCTCGTTTCCGCGAGGGATGCTGATGATGATGTTGTCGCCCGAGTAGGCGGGCGAGGGTCCGATGCGGAAGATCTGAGCTGGGATGACGATGTTGGTCTGGAAGCTCAGCTGGTAGTACGTGATCCGTAATGGCATGGTCTGGCATTGCTGGAAGTTGGGGCAACTTACTCGCTCACAGCGTCTAAAAGCATGAGAGTTCAGAGAGGTTAGAGTTTTGCTTTGTGTTTAATTGCGTCCAAAATAAATGTTTTTGTTTACGTAATATATAAGTGTACTGTGTATATTTATTATATATTTATAAATATCTGCACAATA